>NC_053022.1:134734291-134838505 GCF_003073215.2 Triticum urartu
AACAATCAAAAATTATAGATACGATGGAGACGTATCACACGCCCTCCACCCTTGTGGTCGTCTCGTGGCTCTTCTGACTTGCACTCCAAGTCTCCTGGGTGTCTTGTGATCCAAGAAAAATCATCGCAGAAGTTTTATTCCGTTTGGACTCCATTTGGTATTCCTTTTCTGTGAAACTCTTAAACAAGGAAAAAACATAAACTGGCACTGGGCTCTAGGTTAATGGGTTAGTCCCAAAAATCATATAAAATAGCACATTAATGCATGTAATACATCCAAAACAGATAATATAATAGCATGGAACGATCAAAAATTATAGATACATTGGAGACGTATCATCTGCCCTCCTGGATGCCCTGGCGGGGCGTGGGGAATCCGTGACCGGGTGCTTGTTGATACGTCTCCAACGTATCTATAATTTATGAAGTATGCATGCCATTATATTATCACTCTTGGATGTTTTACAATCATTTTATAGCAACTTTATATCATTTTTGGGGACTAACCTATTGACATAGTGCCCAGTGCCAGTTGTTGTTTTTCGCTAGTTTTTTACATCGCAGAAAATCAATATCAAACGGAGTCCAAACACCACGAAACTTTTTGGAGATTTTTTTGGACTAGAAGGAACCCAATGGGCCAGAGCTACACCTGGGGGTGCCCTGAGGGGGCACAACCCACCAGGGCGCGCCAGGGCCCCTGGCACGCCCAGGTGGGTTGTGCCCACCATGGTGGCCTCCCGTACCCCATCTTTGCACTGTAAATTACCAAATATTCTGAAACCCTTCGGGGTTAACCTAGATCAGAAGTTCCACTGCCGCAGGGCTCCGTAGCCACCGAAAACCAATCTAGACCCGTTCTGGCACCCTGCTGGAGGGGGGAATCATCTCCGGTGGCCATCTTCATCATCCCGGCGGCCACCACGATGAGGAGGGAGTAGTTCACCCTTGGGGCTATGTCACGATCTTGATGTATCGCAGGCTTTGTTAATATAGTCGGATCATATGGTGTTTTCCCCTCTCTATATTGTTGTGATGAATTGAGTTTTTCCCTTTGAGATTTCGTGGTTATATGATTGAATACTTTTATGAATTTGAGAACACTTGATGTATGTCTTGCAATTGAATACTTGTGGTGACAATGGGGTATCTATTGATTCACTTGATATATGTTTTGACACTCAACTTGCGGATTCCCGCGGTGACATTGGGGTAATCTATGCATAGGGGTTGATGCACATTCTTGTCCTTGTTTCTTCGGTAGAAATCTTGGGGCACTCTTTTAGTTCTTTGTGTGGATTGAGTATTATGAATATGAATATGCTTTGGTGTTATTCTAGTACGATCTCTAGGATAGATCGAATGGAAAAATAGTTTTGCGTTATTTTAGTACAAACTCTTGAATAGATCGAACTGAAAGAATAGCTTTGAGGTGGTTTAGTACCGTACAAACAATTCCTATCTTTTGTTCTCCGCTAATAGGAACTCGGGAGTGATTCTTCATTACACTTTGAGGGATAATCATATGATCCAACTATGTTAGCTTTGTTGAGAGATTGCACTAGCGAAAATACGGACCCTAGGACTTGTTTTTAAGCATTGAAATACCGTTTTTGTGCCCGTTTACTATTTTCTACCTTGCTGTTTTTATTTATTCAGATTATAAAAATATATTTCTACCATCAATATTACACTTTTATCACCATCTCTTCACCGAACTAGTGCACCTATACAATTTGCCATTGTATTGGGTGTGTTGGGGACACAAGAGATTTCTTGTATTTGGTTGCAGGGTCGTTTGTGAGAGACCATCTTCATCCTACACCTCTCACAGATTGATAAACCTTAGGTCATCCACTTGTGGGAAAATTGCTACTGTCCTACAAAACTCTGCGCTTGGAGGCCCAACACGTGTCTACAAGAATAAAGTTGCGTAGTAGACATCAAGCTATTTTCTAGCGCCGTTGCCGGGGAGGTGAGTGCTTGAAGGTATATCTTTAGATCTTGCAATTGAATCTTTTAGTTTCGTGTTTATCACTAGTTTGGTTTATAAAAGAAAACTACATAAAAAATGGAATTGAGGTTGCATCATATTATTGATCATCTTTATCATATCTTTCTTGAAAATTTATGGTTTGGAAAATTGTGCTCAATTGTTAGAAGAAGAAGTCAATAAAATGGTTGGCACAAAATATTTGAATGATGAGCATGATTGCAATATTGCTAGTATGAATTCTTTGAATATCCATGATGCTAATGATATGCAAAGCCATAAGCTTGGGATGCTATATTTGATGAGTATGATATTTTTAGTTCCCCAAGTTTTGATGAGAAAATTTATTATGATGATTGCACACCTCCTATTTATGATGATTATACTGATGAAAGTGGATTCAGAGATGTCATGACTTTATTTGATGATGAATCCACTATTTTGGAAGAGGCTGCAATTGATTATGACAACAAAGTTGGTATCTATGATGATTATGGTGAGGACATGTATGCTATATTTAATAATGATAACCATGAAACTTTTCATCATTATTTTAATTTTCAATCCCATGATAGTTATTTTGTCGAGTTTGCTCCCAGTACTATTCATGAGAATAAATTTGCTTGTGTGGAGAGTGAGAAAATTTCTATGCTTATGCATCATGAAAAGAATGATTTGTGTGATAGCTATATTTTTTAATTCATTCATGATGCTACTGAAAATTATTATGAGAGAGGAACATTTGCTTGTAGGTATTGCAATAATATCAAGCTTCCCCTCTATGTGTTGAAAATCTTGAAGTTATGCTTGTTTCGCCTTCCTATGCTAGTTGATTATTGTTTCCATAACTTCTTTGCTCACAAAATCCCTATGCATAGGAAGTGGGTTAGACTTAAATGTGCTAGTCATATGCTTCATGATGCTCTCTTTATGTTTCAATTCTTATCTTTTATGCGAGCGTCATTGAAATCATCATGCCTAGCTAAAGGGCATTAAATAAAAGTGCTTGTTGGGAGACAACCCAACACTTTTACCTGCTGTTTTTTTGTGTTCACATGATTAGGCTAATGTAGTAATCATATTTTATTGCTTTTGTTTCAATAAAGTGCCAAGTAAGACCTTCGGGATGGCTTACGGTGATAGTTGATTTGATCTTGCTGAAAAATAGAAACTTTTGCGCTCAAGAAAACAATTTTCATTTTTAACAGAAGCGTGATAAAATGCTAATTATTTTTGAAGAGGATTAATAGACTAATTACTCAGGTTGTCCTAAATTTTCAGAATTTTTGGAGTAGCAGAAGTATGGTTTGAGTACAGATTACTACAGACTGTTCTGTTTTTTGACAGATTCTGTTTTCAATGCATAGTTTGCTTGTTTTCTAGTTTTTATGGCTTATATTGCTCAATATAAATTGTTGAAATGATATGCTACAGTAGGAATTGTTTGGAAACAATTATGAATATTGTCTTTGGCAGTACCAAAAGTGGAATGGTTTGCTCTTTATCACACTAACCCATGTCACAAAGTTCCGTTAAGTTTTGTGTAATTGAAGTTTTCAAGTTTTGGGTGAGATATCGATATGAGGAGAATAAGGAGTGACAATAACCTAAGCTTGGGGATTACCAAGTCACCCCAAGGAAATATTCAAGGAATATCCAAGCAACTAAGCTTGGGGATGCCCCGGAAGGCATCCCCTCTTCCGTCTCCAACATTATCGGTAACCTCACTTGGAGCTATGTTTTCATTCGTCACATGATATGTGTTTTTCTTGGAGCGACATTTTATTTTGTTAGGATTTGCTTGATGTTATTTATAATAATGTTTTGCATCTTTTATTTCAATAAAAGTGGCAATGATAGCCTTCGCCATGCTTATTTTGCAAGTATACATGTTGTTGTTTGAAAACAGAAAGTTTACCGTTGTTGCAAAAATTTCCTAGAAAAGTCAGAATGTGATAAAATGTTAAAATTTTTTGACAAATAAGCTCTGATAAATTTCTACAGTTTGGTAAATTTTCATAATCTTTGGAGTTTAATAAGTATTGATAATCTTGCATTCTTTACAGACTGTATTGTTTTGGCAGATTGCTGTTATGTTTGCATTGCTTGCATATGTTTGCTTGTTTAATGATTCTATTTGAGGATAGGTGTATTAAATATGCAGAGGCATTCAGTATGCAATGTTGAATAATAATTTTAGTGATTTTCTATAGTAGAGAATGATAAGATTTTTGCATTGGTTTATACTAACTTATCTCACGAGTTCTTATTGAGTTTTGTGTGGATGAGGTTATTGAGATTTAGGAAAACGGTGGTATGAAAGAATTAAGGAGACACAAAAGCTCAAGCTTGGGGATGCCCAAGGCATCCCAAGAGAATATTTCAAGAAGTCTCAAGCATCTAAGCTTGGGGATGCCCCGGTAGGCATCCCACCTTTCTTCTTCAACAATTATCGGTTAGTATCGGTTGAGCCTAAGTTTTTGCTTCTTCACATGATGTGTGCTATTCTTGGAATGTCATTTTATTTTGTTTTGCTTGATGTTTTGATAAAGTACTTAGATCTGAAAGTTTTTAAATAAAATAGAATCCTCAAATAATTTCCAATGAGGCTAAGTAAGCGGCATTCACATCCCATCAACGAAGCTCGTTTCTATGTCATTTACTCTTGTGCTTCACTTATATCCTATGAGTAAATTGTTGAATAAATTGAATGCCATGAAGTTGAAATCATATCATGCCTACCGGTAGCTTCACATTGGGTTTAGAAAGTGAAATCTTTTGAGGCAATATTGGTCATACAAGGAATTCATGAATAATTAGTATAACGAAGAGAACTTTCACATATAAATACACTATCCTGGAAATATTTTGTGATTGTGAGCCCCCATCAAATTATTATATGCCAAAATTGTTGACGTTGGAAGGAAGACAACGTAATGGTTTATGTTTGTTCATATTCACATAGAAGTTATATTGTCATAGATCCTTCAACATGTGGTGCTTGCCCCCCATCTTTGCTAGCCAAAAATTCCGCACCAAGTAGAGATACTACTTGTGCATCCAAAAACCCTTAAAACCCAATCTTATTTTCAAGAGTCCACTATTCTACCTATATGCGGTATTCTTTTGCCGTTCTAAGCAAATTTGTATGTGCCATCTCTAATTTTCAAAATAAATTTCTTTTTTGTGTGCTCGTACCACTCGCGAGGCGGTGAGGGGTGGAATATTTTCCCATGCTAGATGTGGTTATTTTCACGATGAGTGTTTATTTCACTTGTCATGCACGAGAGTAGGCAAATGTATTAGGGATGCCCAGTCCCGAAAAAAAATGAATTTACTTTATGTTGTCAAATAATAAAATTCCTTGGAAAGTGTTGGTATGGAGGACCCGTGGATACGGTTAGCCATGGAAAGTGAGTATGGTGGAAAAAGGGAATAACTTTATTTTCTGTTTGGGAACCACTATGATATATCTAGCATGGAAAGTGTTGGGACTCTAAGTCATTTTTCGTTGGTGGGATGGATACACCCTCCCAAAAATATTTTATCTCTAAGTTTTTGCTTTGAGCTCTGGCACCTTCTACAAATCCCTACTTCCTCTGCGAAGGGCCTATCTTTTACTTTTACGTATTTACTTTTATGCAAAGAGTCAAAGTATTCCTCTCTATTCCTTTTTATTTTCTCTTTTGGTAAGCATCATGTGGTGAGGAAAGATCTAGGCACATATGTCTAGTTGAATATGGGTAGCATGAGTTATTATTGTTGACATCACCCTTGAGGTGAATACGTTGGGAGGCAAAACAATAAGCCCCTATCTTTCTATGTGTCCGGTTGAAACGTTTTGCTCATGTGTACAAGGTGAGTGTTAGGAATCATAGAAGATCATATGATGGTTGAGTATGTGGAGCTCTTACTTAAACTCTGTTGAATAAGTTGAATTGCAATTGCTTGGTGACTAAGAACATAGGTTGTTGAGTTTCAAGAGAATTCATTGTTTGAACTTAACATGTGAATTGGTTGCCACTATAACATGAGAAGTTTCATAAGAAAGATTGTTGTTATGATGCTAGGGAAAAGTGATTGAAATTATCATTGATCAAACTTGTGCCCTTTGCCTACTCGAGGATGAGTAGGAATTAAGCTTGGGGGTGCTGATACGTCTCCAACGTATCTATAATTTATGAAGTATTCATGTCGTTATATTATCATTCTTGGATGATTTAAAATCATTTTATAGCAACTTTATATCATTTTTTGGGACTAACCTGTTGACCCAGTGCCCAGTGCCAGTTGTTGTTTTTTCTTTGTTTTTCACATCGCAGAAAATCAATATCAAATGGAGTCCAAAGACCGCGGAACTTTTTGGAGATTTTTTTGTACCAGAAGGAACCCAATGGGCCAGAGCTGCACCTGGGGGATGCCCCGATGGGGGTACAACCCACCAGGGCGCGCCAGCGCCCCCTGGCGCGCCCAGGTGGGTTGTGCCCACCTCGGTGGCCTCCCGTACCCCTTCTTTGCACTATAAATTCCCAAATATTCCGAAACCCTTCGTGGTTAACCTAGATCAAAAGTTCCATTGCTGCACGGCTCCGTAGCCACCAAAAACCAATCTAGACCCGTTCCGGCACCCTGCCGGAGGGGGGAATCATCTCCGGTGGCCATGTTCATCATCCCGGCGGCCACCACAATGAGGAGGGAGTAGTCCACCCTTGGGGCTGAGGGTTTGTACCAGTAGCTATGTGTTTAATCTCTCTCTCTCTCTCTCTCTTGTTCTTGAGATGTCACGATATTGATGTATTGCGGGCTTCATTAATATAGTCGGATCATATGGTGTTTTCCCCTCTCTATCTTGTTGTGATGAATTGAGTTTTTCCCTTTGAGATTTCATGGTTATCAGATTGAATACTTTTATGGATTTGAGAACACTTGATATATGTCTTGCAATTGAATACTCGTGGTGACAATGGAGTATCGTATTGATTCACTTGATATATGTTTTGGCACTCAACTTGCGGATTCCTGCGGTGACATTGGGGTTATCTATGCATATGGGTTGATGCACATTCTTGTCCTTGTTTCTCTGGTAGAAATCTTGGGGCACTCTTGTAGTTCTTTGTGTGGATTGAGTATTATGAATATGAATATGTTTTGGTGTTATTCTAGTACGAACTCTAGGAGATCGAACAGAAAAAATAGATTTGCGTTATTGTAGTACGAACTCTTGAATAGATTGAACGAAAAGAATAGGTTTGAGGTGTTTAGTACCCTACAAACAATTCCTATCTTTTGTTCTCTGCTAATAGGAACTCTGGAGTGATTCTTTGTTACACTTTGAGGGATAATCATATGATCCAACTATGTTAGCATTGTTGAGAGATTGCACTAGTGAAAGTACGGACCCTAGGCCTTGTTTCTAAGCATTGAAATACCATTTTTGTGCCCGTTTACTATTTGCTACCTTCATATTTTTTATTTATTCAGATTATAAAAATATATTTCTACCATCAATATTACAGTTTTATCACCATCTCTTCGCCAAACTAGTGCACCTATGCAATTTGCCATTGTATTGGGTGTGTTGGGGACAAAAGAGATTTCTTGTATTTGGTTGCAGGGTTGTTTGAGAGAGACCATCTCATCCTACACCTCTCACGGATTGATAAACCTTAGGTCATCCACTTGAGCGAAAATTGCTACTATCCTACAAAACTCTGCGCTTGGAGGCCCAACACGTGTCTACAAGAATAAAGTTGTGTAGTAGACATCACTTGTCAACATCATTGTTGTCATCGAGAACAAGGAGGAGGTAGTGTTGTGATGGTAAGGACTCCCTCCCGAGGTCGTCCTCCTCCTTTCCTCAGTCCTCGTCGCCGTCACTGTCGCCGAGGACAGCACTACAGGTGAATCAGAATGGTCGCATGCCTCAAGCCCCCACTCATTGAAAGTGGGCATGGACGCTACCAGCTCGTCCTTGTTGTCGTGGCCATACAACAGGGCGATGTCCTCAAGTATGTCTCCTGGGTTGCAGCCAAACAAGGTGAACAAGGCCACGTCCAGCTCCTCACCTATCAAGCCAGCGGTGTGCAACCTCATCGCGTCCCCCACGCCTTTGTACTCCCACAAGGGTTTCGAATGCGATTGGAGCGGCGCAAGACGCTGCGCCTGGAACTCCTCCACAATCATTGCCCCCGTCAATAGCTTTGCCTTCATGTGTGAAGCTATCTTCTTCAGGACGGGTTTAGCTCGGGGGTCGGTAAGCTTGGCGGAGCCCCACTCAGCGGTTTGGTCGGGCAGCTCCTCCGGGAGCGCCAAGCGCGGGTCTGTAACGTCCCAAATTTTCAATTTGGAATGTTATACATAGGTCATTCATGCATATCATATTTTATTGCATCTCGTTTTGCGATCCTCGAAATTCTAAGCAACTCAAGGACCCACGGAGAGAGTTGGGGATTTCACGTTTTTCATATTTGAATTTTATCAAATATCGAAACAAGGATCACTTTGGTTTTTAATTATTTTTCTCTCCGAAAATATTTCATATTAAAATATAAGAGAGGAGATAATATGACTTCTCCAAAATAAAGGGAATCTTGGAGGAAAAATATTAAAAATCAAATAAATAATTCTTTTGGACTTTTAGTGCTATTTTATTTGAATTAGGAAAAATATGCGTTTTTCAAAATTGCATTAGAGGCCCAAATAAATGTTCACTTTGTCTGCAATATTATTAGAGGACCGTGAAAATTATTTCAGGATTTTTGGACTCCCTTTAGTATATATTTTATTTGATTTTCTGTGTCAGGATTATTTTAAAAAATGCACCAACCTAACGGGCCGTGCCCGACCCGGACACCGCCCGGCCAGCCTTTAAAGGGCGAGGCCCGAAGCCCTCAGCGCCGCCAGCCCCGCCCCGAAACCGTAGCGCCGCCACCGCCACTTCCCACCGCCGCCACCTCGCGACGCCGCTGCCCGACGCCGACGCCTCCCCGTCGCGCCGCTGCCGCCAACCGCCCGCCCGCCGGAGCCGCCGCCACCGATCCCGCCGCCGCCACTCGCCGGAGGTAGAAACTGCTGCCGCCGCTGTCTCGGTTTTTCTTAGAAAACCGATCGGTTTATTTTTTTTAGTAAACCCTAGTTTCATTTTTTTAGATCAGTTCAGCTTTTCTTCGTCGGTTTATTATTTAGTGGACGTTCGTCCGTACGTTCGTTTTAACGAACACCGTTCGTCAGTTAGCCGCAGACAGCAAACGTTCGTTCATTAGCCTGTTCGTCTCGTTTTATTTTCCAGGGTTTTTCCGCGATTATTTTCAATCGTGATTTCTGCCCTAATCTTCGTTCTAGTATATCTTTTTGCTCGTTTATCGGAATCATGTGAAACAAGTGCCTAGATCTTCGTCTTGAAGCCCTCTTTCTGTTTAACCAACTTGAACAAGATTTTGGTATTCTAAAATTTGACTTTAGTCCAGATTAGTAAATGGATCTTGTTTCTTTCGTAGCTTGAGTTTCGTTGCTCCGTTTGATTTGATTCTTTTTGCAAAACGAATCTTTTCAGTTGAGTTTTCAGATTCGATCTTCTTATCTGAGTTTACCATTGCATCTTAGCTTGAGTTCTTATGTATGCTATTTCTTGTTTGCGATAGAATTCCCGGAGTGCGAAGCGTGCTACTATGAGTCTTCAGGATTTGCAGATTGTCAGCAAGGCAAGTAACACATTGATCATACCCCTTTATTACCCAGTTTTTATGCATTAGTTTCAACCCTCACACATTGCATGAGTAGGATCTCTTAACATGTAGGTCTGGGAAGTAGCTGATGAGGTAGAACCTATTACCTGTTTTATTATCAAACCCTTGGGAGTTACTTCTACGTTATGCTTTGATACATCTCCAACGTATCTATAATTTTTGATTGCTCCATGCTATATTATCTACTGTTTTGGACTATATTGGGCTTTATTTTGCACTTTTATATTATTTTTGGGACTAACCTATTAACCGGAAGCCCAGCCCAGAATTGCTAGGTTTTTTGCCTAGTGTTTCGAAGAAACGGAATATCAAACGGAGTCCAAATGGAATAAACCTTTCTGGAACATGATTTTCATCCCGAATATGACCCAGGAGACTTGGACCCTACGCCAAGGAAGCTTCGAGGTGGGCACGAGGTAGGGGAGCGCGCCCTATATCCCCAGGCGTGCCCCCCACCCTCGTGGGCCCACCGAAGCTCCACCGACGTACTTCTTCCTCCTATATATACCTACGTACCCCCAAACGAACAGGGACGGAGCCAAAAACCTAATTCCACCACCGCAACTTTCTGTATCCACGAGATCCCATCTTGGGGCCTGTTCTGGAGCTCCGCTGGAGAGGGCCGTCATCACGGAGGGCTTCTACATCATCATAGCCTCTCCGATGAAGTGTGAGTAGTTTACCTCAGACCTTCAGGTCCATAGTTATTAGCTAGATGGCTTCTTCTATCTTTTTGGATATCAATACAAAGTTCTCCCCATCTCTTGTGGAGATCTATTCGATGTAATCTTCTTCTTTTTTGCGGTGTGTTTGTTGAGACCGATGAATTGTGGGTTTATGATCAAGTCTATCTATGAATAATATTTGAATCTTCTCTGAATTCTTTTATGTATGATTAGTTATCTTTGCAAGTCTCTTCGAATTATCAGTTTGGTTTGGCCTACTAGATTAGTTTTTCTTGCCATGTGAGAAGTGCTTAGCTTTGGGTTCGATCTTGCGGTGTCCATTCCCACTGACAGAAGGGGCAGCAAGGCACGTATTGCATTGTTGCCATCGAGGATAACAAGATGGGGTTTATTTCATATTGCATGAATTTATCTCTCTACATCATATCATCTTGCTTAAAGCGTTACTCTGTTTTTAACTTAATACTCTAGATGCATGCTGGATAGCGGTCGATGAGTGGAGTAATAGTAGTAGATGCAGAATCGTTTCGGTCTACTTATCACGAACATGATGCCTATATGCATGATCATGCCTAGATATTCTCATAATTATGCTCAATTCTCTCAATTGCTCAACAGTAATTTGTTCACCCACCGTAGAATACTTATGCTCTTGAGGGAAGCCACTAGTGACACCTATGGCCCCCGGGTCTATTCTCATCATATCAATCTCCATCACTTTAATCTTGCTTTGCTTTTTTACTTTGCCTTTTACTTTTCACTTTGCATCTCTATACCAAAAATACCAAAAATATTTTATCTATCAGATCTCACTCTCGTAAGTGACCGCAAAGGGATTGACAACCCCTAATCGCGTTGGTTGCGAGTAGCTATCTTTTTGTGCAGGTACGAGGGACTTGAGCGTGGCCTCCTACTGGATTGATACCTTGGTTCTCAAAAACTGAGGGAAATACTTACGCTACTCTGCTGCATCATCCTTTCCTCTTCGGGGAAATCCAACGTAAGCTCAAGAGGTAGCAAGAAGAATTTCTGGCGCCATTGCCGGGGAGGTCTATGCAAAAGTCAATATACCAAGTACCCATCACATACCCTTATCTCCCGCATTACATTATTTGCCATTTGCCTCTCGTTTTCCTCTCCCCCACTTAACCCTTGCCGTTTTATTCGCCCTCTCTCTCTATCCTCCCTCTCTTTCTCTATTTGCCTCTTTTTGCCCGCTTGCTTCTTGTTTGCTCGTATGGTTAGAATAGTTGTTTATTTATTACTAAACAGAGAACCTAAGATCTATGGATCCTCATCTAGTCGCTAATCTTTTTAAGAGGTCCAATTATGATAAACCAATTGCTAGTGAGTTTTGTGCACTAGATTATCTTTATGAAGTTTTTCTTGAAATTCGTGAATCTGAAAAGTGTGATGAATTACCTCATGAAGCGATTCACGATAGATCTTTGAATAGAAATCAAGATTTCAATGATTCTATTATAAATTCTATTAATGTCAATTGTGCTAATAATATGCAAAACCCTAAGCTTGGGGATGCTAGTTTTGCTATGTCCTCTACTTGTTGCAATGATCATGATTGGGGTGATTCTTCTTTTGATCTTGAAAATTTATTTAAACCCCATGATGAATATGAGATTGATTATAATGTTTGCAATAATATTGAAAGTGGGTTTGGTAGAATGTCAACTTTAGATCCCACATATTTTGAGAATGTTCAATCTTATGAAGTTTTTGATAAAAGTGGGTTTGGAAAGGTCATGACTTTAGTTAATGTTAATCCCACTATTTTGGAAGAGTGTCAACTTTGCATGCATGTGGATCGTGTTGAAAATATTTTATGTGATAGCTATTTTGTTGAATTTGCTTATGATCCTACATATAATTATTATGAGAGAGGAAAATATGGTGGTAGAAAATTTCATGTTACTAAATTACCTCTCGTTATGTTGAGATTGCTATTGTTTCTTTCCGCTTCCTTGCATATGCTAGTTTTTGCTTGCCTTGATAATTTGTTTGCCTATAAGATGCCTATGCATAGGAATTATGTTAGACTTAAATGTGTTTGTCACGTGTTTTATGATGCTCTGTTTGTGCTTCAATTCTTGTCTTTCATGTGAGCATCATTGAAATATTATGCCTAGCTATAAGGCTTTAAAAAAATGTTTGTTGGGAGTCAACCCAATATTTATCCTTGCTGTTATTTAATAAATAATTTATTTAGCCTCTGTTTTGGTTGTGTTTTTGTGTTTACTTAGTGTTTGTGCCAAGTAGGACCGTTGGGAAGACTTGGGGAAAGTCTTGTTGAACTTGCTGTAAAAAACAGAAACTTTAGCGCTCACGAGAACTGCTGTTATTTTTTTTTGGTGAGTGCTATTTAGTTAATTATTTTTGAAGCTGATTAATAGATAAATTTATAACGTCCAGAAATTTATTTTAGAATTTTTGGGGTTCCAGATCTTGCGCTAGCTACAGATTACTACAGACTGTTCTGTTTTTGACAGATTCTGTTTTTCGTGTGTTGTTTGCTTATTTTGATGAATCTATGGCTAGTAAAATAGTTTACAATCCATAGAGAAGTTGGAATACAGTAGGTTTAACACCAATATAAATAAATAATGAGTTCATTACAGTACCTTGAAGTGGTCTTTTGTTTTCTTTCTCTAACGGAGCTCACGAGATTTCTATTGAGTTTTGTGTTGTGAAGTTTTCAAGTTTTGGGTGAATTCTTTTGATGGATTATGGAACAAGGAGTGGCAAGAGCCTAAGCTTGGGGATTCCCATGGCACCCCCAAGATAATCCAAGGACACCAAAAAGTCAAAGCTTGGGGATGCCCCGGAAGGCATCCCCTCTTTCGTCCACTTCCATCGGTAATTTACTTGGAGCTATATTTTTATTCACCAACATGATATGTGTTTTGCTTGGAGCATCTTGTATTATTTGTGTCTTTGTGTTTTAGTGTGCCACAATCATCCTTGCTGTACACACCTTTTGAGAGAGCCATACATGAATTAAAGTTTGATAGAATACTCTATGTGCTTCACTTATATCTTTTGAGCTATGTAGTTTTGCTCTATGTGCTTCACTTATATCTTTCGAGCGTTATAATTTTGCTCTATGTGCTTCACTTAGATATTTTAAGAGCACGGTGGTGGATTTTTTTTTAAAGAAACTATAGATCTCTCATGCTTCACTTAAATTATTTTGAGAGTCTCTTAATAGCATGGTAATTTTCTTAATAATAATATGCTTGGTATTCAAGATTTGTGAAACTTTCTTTTGAGTGCATTGAATACTAAGAAAAGATTGAAGCATGCTAATTTTTTTGAGATATGGAGGTGATAATATTAGAGTTATTCTAGTTGAGTAGTTGTGAATTTAAAGAATACTTGTGTTAAAGTTTGTGATTCCCGTAGCATGCACGTATGGTGAACCGTTATGTGATGAAGTCGGAGCATGATTTATTTATTGATTGTCTTCCTTATGAGTGGCGGTCGGGGACAAGCGATGGTCTTTTCCTACCAATCTATCCCCCTAGGAGCATGCGCGTAATAATTTGCTTTGATAACTTCTAGATTTTTGCAATAAGTATGTGAGTTCTTTATGACTAATGTTGAGTCCATGGATTATACGCACTCTCACCCTTCCACCATTGCTAGCCTCTCTAGTACCATGCAACTTTCGCCGATACCATAAACCCACCATATATCTTCCTCAAAACAAACACCATACCTTCCTATTATGGCATTTCCATAGCCATTCCGAGATATATTGCCATGCAACTTTCCACCGTTCCGTTATTATGACATGCTTCATCATTGTCATATTGCTTTGCATGATCATGTAGTTGACATCGTATTTGTGGCAAAGCCACCATTCATAATTCTTCCATACATGTCACTCTTGAGTCATTGCACATCCCAGTACACCGCCGGAGGCATTCATATAGAGTCATATTTTGTTCTAAGTATCGAGTTGTAATTCTTGAGTTGTAAGCAAATAAAAGTGTGATAATCATCATTATTAGAGCATTGTCCCAGTGAGGAAAGGATGATGGAGACTATGATTCCCCCATAAGTAGGGATGAGACTCCGGACGAAAAAATAAAAAAAGAAAAAAGAGGCCATAAAAAAGAGAAAAGGTCCAAATAAAAAAAATAAAAAATAAAAAAATGAGAGAAAAAGAGAGAAGGGGCAATGCTACTATCCTTTTACCACACTTGTGCTTCAAAGTAGCACCATGATCTTCATGATAGAGAGTCTCCCATGTTGTCACTTTCATATACTAGTGGGAATCTTTCATTATAGAACTTGGCTTGTATATTCCAATGATGTGCTTCCTCAAAATGCCCTAGGTCTTCATGAGCAAGCGAGTTGGATGCACACCCACTAGTTTCTTTTGTTGAGCTCTCATACATTTATAGCTCCAGTGCATCCATTGCATGGCAATCCCTACTCACTCACATTGATATCTATTGATGGGCATCTCCATAGCCCGTTGATACGCCTAGTTGATGTGAGACTATCTTCTCATTTTTGTCTTCTCCACAACCACCATTCTATTCCACCTATAGTGCTATGTCCATGGCTCACGCTCATGTATTGCGTGAAGATTGAAAAAGTTTGAGAACATCAAAAGTATGAAACAATTGCTTGGCTTGTCATCGGGGTTGTGCATGATTTAAATATTCTGTGTGGTGAAGATAGAGCATAGCCAGACTATATGATTTTGTAGGGATAGCTTTCTTTGGCCATGTTATTTTGAGAAGACATGATTACTTGGTTAGTATGCTTGAAGTATTATTATTTTTATGTCAATATTAAACTTTTGTCTTGAATCTTATGGATCTGAATATTCTTGCCACAATAAAGAGAACTACATGGATAAATATGTTAGGTAGCATTCCACATCAAAAAATCTGTTTTTATCATTTATCTACTCGAGGATGAGCAGGAATTAAGCTTGGGGATGTTGATACGTCTCCAACGTATCTATAATTTTTGATTGTTCCATGCTATTATATTATCAACCTTGGATGTTTTATATGCATTTATATGCTATTTTATATGATTTTTGGGACTAACCTATTAACCTAGAGCCCAGTGCCACTTTCTGTTTTTTCCTTGTTTTAGAGTATCACAGAAAAGGAAAATCAAAGGGAGTCCAATTGACCTAAAACTTCACGGAACTTATTTTTGGACCAGAAGAAGACCATGGAGTATCGGAGTTGGACCAGAAGAGTCCCGGGCTGCCCATGAGGGTGGGGGGCGCGCCCACCCCCCGGGCGCGCCCCCTGCCTCGTGGACAGCCTGGAGGTCCACCGACGTACTTTTTCCTCCCATATATACCCATATACCCTAAAAACTTCGGGGAGCACAATAGATCGGGAGTTCTGCCGCCAGAAGCCTCCGTAGCCACCAAAAACCAATCTAGACCCATTCCGGCACCCTGTCGGAGGGGGAATCCCTCTCGGGTGGCCATATTCATCATCCCGGTGCTCTCCATGACGAGGAGGGAGTAGTTCTCCCTCGGGGCTCATGGTATGTACCAGTAGCTATGTGTTTGATCTCTCTCTCTCTCGTGTTCTTGAGGTGGTACGATCTTGATGTATCGCGAGCTTTGCTATTATAGTTGGATCTTATGATGTTTCTCCCCCTATACTCTCTTGTAATGGATTGAGTTTTCCCTTTGAAGTTATCTTATCGGATTGAGTCTTTAAGGATTGGAGAACACTTGATGTTTGTCTTGCGTGGGATAACCGTGGTGACAATGGGTTATTCTATTGATTCACTTGATGTATGTTTTGGTGATCAACTTGCGGGTTCCGCCCATGAACCTATGCATAGGGGTGCGCACATTTTTTCGTCTTGACTCTCCGTTAGAAACTTTGGGGCACTCTTTGAAGTACTTTGTGTTGGTTTGAATAGATGAATTTGAGATTGTGTGATGCATATCGTATAATCATACCCGCGGATACTTGAGGTGACATTGGAGTATCTAGGTGACATTAGGGTCTTGATTGATTTGTGTCTTAAGGTGTTATTCTAGTATGAACTCTAGGATAGATTTAACGGAAAGAATAGCTTCATGTTATTTTACTACGGACTGTTGAATAGATCGATCAGAAATAATAACTTTGAGGTGGTTTCGTACCCTACCATAATCTCTTCGTTTGTTCTCCGCTATTAGTGACTTTGGTGTGACTCTTTGTTGCATGTTGAGGGATAGTTATGTGATCCAATTATGTTATTATTGTTTAGAGAACTTGCACTAGTGAAAGTATGAACCCTAGGCCTTGTTTCCTAGCATTGCAATACCATTTGTGCTCACTTTTATCATTAGTTACCTTGCTGTTTTTATATTTTCATATTACAAAAACATATATGTACCATCCATATTTCACTTGTATCACCATCTCTTCGCCGAACTAGTGCACCTATACAATTTACCATTGTATTGGGTGTGTTGGGGACACAAGAGACTCTCTGTTATTTGGTTGCAGGGTTGTTTGACAGAGACCATCTTCATCCTACGCCTCCCACGGATTGATAAACCTGAGGTCATCCACTTGAGGGAAATTTGCTACTTTCCTACAAACCTCTGCACTTGGAGGCCCAACAACGTCTACATGAAGAAGGTTGTGTAGTAGACATGAGGTAGCGAGGGCTAGGCTCGCCACACCTGAGTCTGACTCCTCAGATTCCTCCTCTTCCTCCTCTTCCTCAGATTCAGCCTCAGAGTCCATTTCCTTGCCAATGAATGCCTGAGCCTTCTTGGAGCTGCTCTTCTTGTGAGATGAGGACCTTGAAGGTTTTGATGAAGAGGACTTTTAAGATTTCTTCTTCTTCTTTGAATCATCAGAACTGTAATCCTTGTACTTCTTCTTCTTTGATTCCTTTTCCCACTGAGGTCAATCTTGAATGTAGTGTCCGGGTTTCTTGCATTTGTGACAGAGTCTCTTCTTGTAATCATGGGATGAGTAATCTGATCTCAAGCCACCACTTCTTGAGGATTTTCCAAAGCGACCACGTATCGAGAACTTCTGGAATTTCCTCACGAGCATTGCTAGCTCCTGGCTGAGTTCTTCAGGGTCACCAAGGCTGCTACCAGAATATTCACCTTCAGATTCAGACACTACCTTGGCCTTCAGAGCCCGTGATCTGCCATAACTTGGTCCATAGAGATCTCTCTTCTCATCAAGCTGGAACTCATGAGTGTTTAGTCTCTCGAGGATATCAGCGGGATCAAGTGACTTATAGTCTCCACGTTCTTGTATCATCAATGCTAATGTATCAAATGAGGAATCAAGCGATCTCAGCAATTTCTTCACCACCTCATGATCGGTGATATCAGTGGCACCAAGTGCTTGAAGCTCATTTGAGATGTCAGTGAGGCGATCGAAGGTTTGCTGAACATTTTCATTGTTGAGTCTTTTGAAGCGGTTGAAGAGATTGCGAAGAACGTCAACTCAAGAGTCACGCTGTGTTGAGACTCCCTCATTGTCCTTGGACAGCCTGTCCCAGATAAGCTTTGTTGTCTCCAAAGCACTCACTCTGCCATACTGCCCTTTGCTCAGATGGCCACATATGATGTTCTTCGCTTGAGAGTCGAGTTGCTTGAATCTCTTCACATCAGTAGCGTTGATGGTGGGAGTGATAGTGGGAACACCATTCTCCACAACGTACCAGAGATCATTATCAATTGCCTCAAGATGCATGCACATCTTGTTCTTCCAGTAGGGGTACTCCTTCCCATCGAAGGTAGGACACCCAGCAGACACCTTGATCATACCTGCGATCGACATAACAAAACTCCAGGCGGTTAAACCAAAATCACACAGAACAAGGGAGTACCTCGCTCTGATACCAATTGAAAGTGCGTTATATCGACTAGAGGGGGTGAATAGGCGATTTTTATGAATTCTTCACTGAGGAATTTGCGGGTGAGGAAATTCCTGAGTGAAGAACTACCTGTAGTGGAATAAGTACTCAGAAGTAAACATAACAGAACATGAGCATGGTCTTCATGATGAAATGAAAACAAGCACAGAGTACCGAAAGCGTAAACACAGGATAAACAGAATGAAGACAAACAGACTGAAGAAATTGAGCTGAGGAAATAGAGAAAGTCGTCATTCAAAGTCTTCAAGCAGATATGAACAAGCACACAACACAGAAATGAGGAAATGGAAGGGTTGAGGAAATGGAACCAGTTAGCTCGGTGAAGACAATGATTTGGTAGACCAGTTCCAACTGCTGTGATAGTTGTACGTCTGGTTAGGGCGGCTAGGTATTTAAACCTGAGGACACACAATCCCGGACACCCAGTCCTGAACACGCAGCTCAGGACACTTAGTCCTCACCGTATTCCCCTTGAGCTAAGGTCACACAGACCTCGCCCAATCACTCGTGGTAAGTCTTCAGCTGACTTCCAAACCTTCACAGACTCGGTCACTCGGCGATCCACAACTTCCTCTTGGATGCTCTAGACCATGACGCCTAACCGTCTGGAAGATGCACAATCTTCAAAGGTAACAAGCGTCGGATCCACGCAGGATCAATCTCTTCAATGATGCTCAATCACTTTGGGTTTGAAGGTGTTTGGGTTTGGGTTTTCCTCACTCGATGATTTTCACTCAAAGTCCTCGGAGGATGGGATGCTCTCGAATGACAAGTGTTAGTTTCTCTCGGAGCAGCCAACAAACTAGTGGTTGTAGGAGGGCGGCTATTTATAGCCTAGGGAGCAGCCCGACATGATAAGACATAAATGCCCTTCAATGATATGACCGTTAGGTGGGTAGATATTTTGGGACAGCTGGCGCATAGCACAGCAACGGTCGGAATTTTGAGTATCAGATTCCTCAGGGCTATCATATTCCTCACTGTATAGGCAATCTGCACTGGCGAATTCCTAACTCCTCAGTCATAACAAATTCCTCAGAGACCAGAAGAACTTCGTCTCTGTCACTGAAGAAATTTGACTGAACTGTATGAGATTTCCAATGGCTTCACTCGAAGGGATTGGTGGATGTAGGATTTGAGTTGAGCATCACTTGGAAATTTTTCCTTAGTATTTCCTCGACCCCCTTTAATAGTACGATGTTTCCTCTGACTCAAGAAAGAGAAAATGAAACTATGAAAACAAAAGTCTTCACGCTTCATGTTCCTCGAATGAATACCAAGTCTTCAGGATCACACCAATTTCTTCACTTTCAAAGTCTTCAGGAAGTCTTCAGAAATCCAAAGTCTTCAGTCGAAGAACTTCATTTTTAGGTGTCGACTTTCTCTGTAAATATTAAACTCCTCATAGACTTATAGACCTGTGTACACTCACAAACGCATCAGTCCCTTAACCTATAAGTCTTCAATACACCAAAATAACTAAGGGCCACTAGATGCACTTACAGTTAGTATTAAATAAAGTTATATATTCCTCAATGGCACGTACAGAATATAAAACGATTGTCGTGGGGAAAATGGAAAAATCCGCTCCACTATATACAACGGAGCCTGCCTACCGGGGTTTGTCTCTCGTCACACCATCTCACACATGGCGGCGGTGGCCTCTCTCTCTCACCGTTGGTCAGTGATCCGACCGCATCCCATCCGCCAACGAAAAGGGACGATGTGCATCGTTTCTCTGTTCGGCGGCGTTGAGGCAGCACTTCCCGATCTACGGTACCCGCCGTTCTCTCTGACCAAGCTCCGGTGCGGCAGGGCCTTCGCCACTTGCTTGCTGCCGCAGTATGGGCAGATCCCGGCCGCCGGTGCCCTCCTAGTTTCAGCCCGACGACCATTAGGTACAACTTCCTCTGGCCTTGCTCCACTGCCCATCTTCCCATGTTTTTGCATGTGGAAAATCCTGCATGTGGATCTTATTTAGTTGTTTGCTTAAAACGTATCTCGGCCGACGTACTTTCCATCTTGCAATCTCGTACTCAAACCATTTTGATAAACCACCATGCTACTATCTTTCCCTTATTACATGGAATATGCTTCTTTTTTGTCGGCATATGTGTCTTCAACTCATGTTATTGGGCAGTAATTGTTTCCTTTCTACCTCATTCTGCAAACAGGGCTCTCTATTTCACCTCGTTGCTATTGCGACCTTTTGGTGAACTGCACAAATCACTTTTTTCTTAAGAGTGTTTTGTGCAGTTCCGCCAAAATGTCACATGGGCAACGTTTTTACATTTCTGTGGGACTACAGAAAGGGAGATTGGTTTTGCTATCCTCCTCATCCAAATTCGTGCCTAATCTTCTCCAACAAGTAGTTAGTCCTAAAGAGAGATCACAAAGGTGATCGGCTTTTATTTGTGTGTGTTATGTTTCATCATCTAGTTCCACTATTATTGTAATCACACTGACTGGATATGTTTGCAAACAGGGATGGTCAGCTCGATTTTAGTGGAGCTGCACAAAATGATCGGATTGTGATGTCCTCCATACACCTCTTTTTTGGCTACAGAGCTGGGTGAAACTAGATGCCAACCAATGAACACTTTGCCCAGGAAATGGAGCCATGACTACGAACAGCATCGATCAATTATATATTTTTCTTTATTTGTACACCTTCTCACAACTTTGTCTTTAGTTGTGATGTGAATATTGGCGCTGATCTGCGAACCATTGAGATGCATTAGCAGCCATGGTAGTTTCATTTGTATTTGATGGAATGTTGTAACGAGATAATCTTGAGGCAAGAGGACACATGAATCCTAAGTTCAAACCTTTTTTCCTGCGGGAACCAAAGTTGAAACCTTCAGAGCATCACAGTGCAATTTCATTAAAATTATGCATACATATAAAAAAATCCTAAAGGATTGATAGCAATGCCAGAAACAACTCAACTTTGTTTTGCCGACATGTGGGACATCCTTCATTCGGCTCCACCTGCGATGCAGCAATATTGGGTGCACAACTGCAGGGAAAGATTCACCCGGTCATTGCCCCACAGTAGTAATGACTAGTGAGAAGTCAAATCACAGAGCCCCACCTTCACCATAGTAAGTTGCTTGGACGAAGCAACCATCATTTCTCTGTTCGTTGAATCTACTGGTACTCCCCATATTCCCAGAGTAGTAAGTTGCTCGAGCAAAGCAACCATCACTTCACCTTTCCCACAGTAAGTACTAGTACCTCATTTTTTACTCTAGAAACAACCACACATGAATATTGGATGGTAGAAGCACAACAACTGAAACAAAAATTGAAATCAACCAATGAACTACTACTAATGGTGAGCGTTTGCTAGTATCATGTACTTCGTCTCCATGTATATAGGGCTTAATGCGTTTTCCGAGACTAACTTTGGCCCTATTTGGATCCATGGGTTAGAGTTAGTTTAAGCTAGTTGGGGCTCAAATAGCCCTAAAGTATCCAAGCATTATGGTTAAATTGGAGCAAGTTGCACCGAACCCACCAAAAAAACTATCCCGCCCAAGAGGTGCTAATTGGAGATAGTTCTCATTGGGACCACTAAAAAATCACTTTTCTCTCTCCATCAAGTGCATTTATTGTCAATCTAAACCTGTCACCCAAACACCTCTTTGGCTACAGTTAGTTCAGGGTTAGTCATGAGTTAGTCTAATCTCTAGCTAAGTTAGAGTATCCAAACAAGAGCAGTATAGGACATGCAAGTTGCTCAAAGCATACAGTCAAATTCGTACGTGAACTGATCCTTTTTTAACGGAACGTGAAAGGATCTTCGAATGATATAATTTTCAAATTGTATAAAATCTTATCAATAGTCAAAGGCATCCTCGAATAATACATTAGGCCCTATATAAAATCTTATCAATAGTCAAAACCAAGTGTTACTACTACACCAAACAAGTTCAAAACGAGAAACTGGACCCAATCACGGCACGACATGCCTATCTCGTTTGGTCCATCGGTCAAAGTGCTTCCTCTTCTTGGCATAACAATAGAGTACAGCAATTTTTAAGAATGCTCTTGTCATGTCGCCAACATGTGATGAGTTAACCAACCTCAATAGACGACAAAAATGCCAGCCCGCCGCACTTTGAGAGAGACGAGGAGCGAGAAGCGATACAAGCTGCTGGATTACTAGAGCTAGGTGTTGCACGGAGGCCAAGAAATATGGTGATAGCGTGGGTTAGCCATGTAGTATTATGTAACTACACTCGGCTGCCGTGTTTCGTACTCTTTCGGTCTACTGTGGAGATGATTGGTTGATTTTATATCGCTGAATAATATAAAATATTATGAGTGCAGATGCTCCACCACGAGGTTCCTTGCTCCTTCTCGATCGTTGGGCGTGCATGTAGTGCTATTAATTAGCAAATAAAAATTCTTGTTTCTTGACATATCAACCAATAAGAGATGTGGGCGTGCACGTTTTCAATGACTTGAGACTACCAAACACGACTATCGGCGTTCTGGGAATGGGGGTCCCTAGACTTGCCTGCCTGCGGCCCGCGGTGTGGCTCAGCCAGCAGGCCGTATGGCTCATCTTCACCAACAAAGCATCCAAGACCCTCGCGAGGATCCAAGCCTCGCGAGGCGGAAGACGCAAGGACTCCTCTGGAGTGGCCTAGCTAGGCAGGCACTCAAGGAGCGGAGATATAAAGGTGGGGCAAACCTCATGAGGCCCTCGTGACGTGAGCCATGACGCACGACACCAAGCGGGTGCCAGTGCGCACAAAGTCCTTATTTCCTCTTTGGTGCTAAGGAGGTCAGCGTAGACGAAGAGTACCGAGGCATTAGGCAAAGGTTGCTATATTGGTGCAACGAGACGAAGACCAGGAGGACGGCAAGACGGAGGTCATTGTGGTGCCCAAGACGGCGTCACCACCAGAGCTTTTGGCAGGCGAAGACCACTTTTGTCAGGATAGCTTGTACTAGTTGCCCCCCTTTGAATTGGCCCTCCGTTGTTGGCTCCCTTCCCGCTTGATATTTGGGAAGAGGGCCAGGGCTTATGTAAGTAGAGCTAACCACCATAGTAGGGGCATCTGATCTGATCGCATCTCATCTCATCTTATCTTGATCCAACCCGATCGAGAGCCTACTCACAAGAACACCTCAACCTCCGGAGGCCGTTCTTCCCTTGTATTGTTCATCATCAGCCCTAGAGGCAATCCACCACCACCACACTGGAGTAGGGTATTACACCACAACGGTGGCCCGAACCAGTATAAACCTCGTGTCTTTCTGTGTTGCGAGTTCGCCGAGTTCGTCCGTGAGATCTTAGAGAACTAGGGCATAGATCGGTAGGAAGGAAAGACTTCGCGCGCACCCCAGTATTCGAACCTTAAGGGTTTGCCGGAACCCCACATCCAACATTTGGCGCGCCAGGTAGGGGTGCGCGGTAGCTTCCCTTCCATCAGTTCGTCGCTCCATCGCTCCGTCGTGTCCATGGCGGACGCTCGCCGTGCTTGAGCTGAGCGTCGGGCTGCCCTCACCGCCTGCGTCGCTCAGACGGCTCCCGTCGGCGGGCCGCATCGCTGTTCTCCGTCCCTCGCTGCCAACGCTGCCACCGTCCCGGTGGGGAACGAGCAGCAGACGTCCTCGCTGCATCCTTCGGTGCGGCAGGACGACCGCACCGCCACTCCATCGCTGACCCCTGCCGGTTCTTCTTCTCACGCGCACCGTGCTCCCATGGAAGCATGGGCTGCGCTCCTCGCGGCGAACGAGCTCCTGCGCTACTGCCCCGTCGACGACCTCTACGAGGAGTGGCTCGATCGCGTCGCTGAGCTCGTCCGTCCTGCAGGGGGCTCTCCGGCGCCGTCCCACTCTCTGCCTCCCCCTCAACCAGCCGCGGGCGACGGGGCTCATGGCGTGCCTCTGCCACCTCAGCCCCAAGACGGCGCCTTTGCACCAAAGCGCGCGGCTCCGCGACGTGATCCGCCGCGCCCGGCGCCCGCGGGCGAAGAGAGAAGCTGCCAAGAAATTCCGCGGCCGCAAGAAGCTGCACCTGCGCTCCCCGCGCCACCTCGTCAAGACCGTGCACCGCCCGCAGCGGTGCAGCGTGGACCTCGTAAAAACCAAGCTCCACCTCTGAAGTGGGCCCCGGCAACCACAGCTGGCTACGCGCCTTCACCCCCGAGCTGCGTAGCGTCGCCTGGCCGGGCAAGTTCAAGCCGGATCTGCCTCGTCGCTACGACGGTACCGCCGACCCCGCGGAGTTCCTGTAGCTCTATGAGCTGAGCATCGAAGCGGCCAACGGCGACGAAAAGGTCATGGCGAACTGGTTTCCCATGGCTCTCAAGGATGGAGCTCGCTCCTGGCTCCTGAACCTGCAGCACGGCTCGATCTCCTCCTGGGACGAGATGCGCGACCGCTTCATCGCCAACTTCCAGGGCACTCGCGACTGCCCACCGGCCGCGGGTGATCTACACCGCATCAGGCAGCAACCAGGAGAGACCCTCCAGAAGTACATCCAACGCTTCAACAACAGCTGCCTCAAGATCCCCAAGGTCACGGACGAGGCCATTACCTCCGTGTTTTCCGACAGCGTCCGCGACGTCAAGATGACGGAAGAGCTCGCCATCCACGAGAAGCTCTGCACATCTCAGGATTTGTGCAACCTGGCGACCAAGTGCGCAAGAGATGAGGAGGGGCGCCTCTCTCTCCTTGAGCTGCCAGCCGTGGGCGCGGAGGAGAAGAAGGCCAAGGCCAAGGACGTGAAGCGCAAGGAGGCAACTGTGCTCGCAGCGGAGCCCGACATCAAGCGGGGCAGAGATCAGCTCGAGTCATCCAAGAACGGCCGACCGTTCCGCGCCTTCCACAACCTGAACACCCACAACACCAGCGACTGTCAAGAGCTCAGAGCCATACGAGAAGGACGCTACGGTCGACGCCCCGAGCGCAACGACTGGGGCTACAACCACGGAGGAGGACGTGGAGGCGGACGCTGGGACGACCGTGGCCCGCGCCAAGAGTGGCGCGACCGGCCTCGTGAGGACAGCTGGCAGGACCAACCTCGCGAGGGCGCCTGGAGGGACCCGCCGCGTGAGGATCACCCCCAGGGCCACGTCGGTCTTCCCCTGCTGCCGCCACCAAGGAGGAACGACGACCACCACCAGGACGAGGGGGCTGGGGGCTTCCAGCAGCCACGTGCAATCGCCTGCATCTTGGGCGGCGCCTAGGCCCTAGCCTCTCAGTGCATCTTCAAACAGTTCGCTCGCGAGGTGAACGTGGCGCTCCCCAAACTCGAGGCTACGCGCCCGCTCAGGTGGTCCCAATGCGCCATCACTTTCAACTCAGCGGATCAGCTCAAGTGCGCGGCCACCGCTGGCGCCCTCCCTATGATGTGTTCCCCAGTCATCAGCAATGTGCAGGTCACCAAGACCCTCATCGACGGCGGCGCAGGGCTCAACGTTCTTTCCGTCGACACGTTCGACAACCTCCAAGTGCCATTGAGGGAGTCCTGGATTAGGGGGTCTCCGGACAGCCGGACTACATCCTTTGGCTGGACTGTTGGACTATGAAGATACAAGATTGAAGACTTCGTCCCGTGTCCGGATGGGACTTTCCTTGGCGTAGAAGGCAAGCTTGGCAATACGGATATGTAGATCTCCTCCCTTGTAACCGACTCTGTGTAACCCTAGCCTCCTCCGGTGTCTATATAAACCGGAGGGTTTAGTCCATAGGACAATATACAATCATACCATAGGCTAGCTTCTAGGGTTTAGCCTCTACGATCTCGTGGTAGATCAACTCTTGTAATACTCATATCATCAAGAACAATCAAGCAGGATGTAGGGTATTACCTCCATCAAGAGGGCCCGAACCTGGGTAAACATTGTGTCCCCTGCCTCCTGTTACCATCCGCCTTAGACGCACAGTTCGGGACCCCCTACCCGAGATCCGCCGGTTTTGACACCGACATTTGTGCTTTCATTGAGAGTTCCATTGTGTTGTCATCATAAGGAGGGATGACTCGTCTCGTTGTCAAGGACAACATCACCTCTGGGGGAGCCCGGGCTGTAGGTCAAACTCTCCGACTGGGCGGCTTCGTCATGACCGCCCGCACGGCCGCTGTGCCGATGATGATTTCTCAGGTCATCAAAAATAGCCTCCACATCGGCTCAAAATTCACCGAGCATATGGATCCAATGGAGCTCTCCTCTTTGAACGAGCTCTTGGATCGCATCACTGCTTTAGGAGTCGCTACGGACTACGATCGGATCAGGCTTAAACCCGACCAAAGGGAGATTAACTCTCTGTCGGTCATCCATCACATAGCGTGGTGGAGGAGCAATGCGGCGATTCTCCCTCTATCCTGAGGACAAACTATGTCCGGATCCCCAAGCTCTCCGAGCTGGATACCCGCTCACGGGAGGACATCACCCTAACCCTGAACCTAGAATCAGGCCGCATACCGAACCTGCGGGGCAACATCCCGGAGCCCGAACTTCCAAGATCGGAAACTCCCCCGCCCTGAGGACTCAGATTGGGTCAAGGTCTGGACTTAAATCCACCCACCCACCCAGATACAAACGATCTTTCCCACATTAGGCAAGAGCCGCAAGAGACAGTACATCACTATTGGGCCAGATTCCTCCTTGTAATGAACAAGGTCAAGGACTGCTGCGAGGAAGACGCAATTTCGTTCTTTTGCAACAATTGCATGGACAAGGGAATCCTCAATGCCATAAGTCATTGTGACATAGCACACTTCACTGACTTGGCAACCATAGTACGGAAGTATTGCGCGATGGAAAGCGCCTGGAAAACCTAAACAAAATTTTGCGATAATTCGGCTCTAACAAAACCCCCAGTCCAAACTAAAAGGGTGCACTCTCATAAGTCGCCCGACTCGATTACAAAGAAGCAAAAGCCCACTACAGGGCGTGGAACCGTATTTTAGGGATGGCTCAACGGGCCCTGCAAAATTCATGATACAGCGGATACCATATCAACACACAGCCTTAGACCATGTTGGGTACTCCGGCAGGTGGCCAAGAGCGGTGAGGATCTCCTCATCCAAAACACCTCAGAGCACCTTCTCGTGGATAACAATACAGTATTAACAGTCTTCGAGACCTTCACCTCAAATAATAGGCATAAGCGAGCACTCCGCAGCCTTGCCGAAGTCTGCCACATGGTAGCAATAAATCTATGGAGCGACACAGCTATCACCTTCAATGCCAGTGATGAACCTAAATTCCGAACAGCCCAAGCACCAGCCGCCTTGGTCCTTAGTCCAATTGTGGACGGCTTTCGCCTCACTAAAGTACTCATGGACGGCGGTAGCAGATTAAACCTCATTTATGAGGAGACTCTTCAAAAAAATGGAAATAGACAGCAACCGTATTGAGCAAAGCAGCACGACCTTCCGAGGAATCATCCCTAGTCAGGAGGCACGTTACGCTGGAAAAATCACACTAGATGTGGTATTCGGCACTCCGAAGAATTACAGGTCCGAAGAAATCACATTCCAAGTGGCCCCGTTCAGTAGTGGATACCACGCCCTTCTAGGGCGGGAGGCATTCACGATTTTTCAAGCCATACCCCATTACGGGTACATGGAGCTCAAGATGCCTGGGCCCAATGGAATCATCACTCTAGCTAGTGATCCGGACATAGCACTCCGCGTCGAGAACAAAACAGCCGCACTGGCCCTCGAGGCATTATTCGAAGCCCTTGTGGCGGAGGAGTTAACCGCGTTGTGCTCCAAAGTGGACAGGGACAACGTGATACTAGACAAAAGATCCAAGTCCACCTCCTTTAAACCAGCGGATGAAATAGTCAAATTCCAGGTCCATCCAACGGACCACACAAAAACAGCATCCATCGGGGCACAGTTAAACCCCACCGTAGAGGCCGCACTACGGGAGTTCCTGCGTGAGAATTGGGACATATTCGCCTGGCATCCTTCAAACATGCCAGGAATCCCACGCAGGCTGGCCGAGCATAGCCTTAACATTCTAAAAGGATTCAAGCCGGTCAAGCAGACTCTCCGGCGTTTCTCCGAACCTAAGCGACAAGCCATGGGAGAAGAGCTAGCCAAACTACTGGAGGCCGGATTCATTAGAGAAATAAAGCATCTGGACTGGCTAGCAAACCTGGTGATGGTGCCAAAGAAGGACAAATCTTGGTGCCTATGCGTCGACTTCAAGGACCTTAATAAGGCTTGCCCAAAGGATCCCTTCCCCTCCCTCGGATCGATGAAATTATCGACGCTACCGTGGGACACGACTCATTGTGCTTCCTCGACGCATACTCCGGTTACCACCAAATTAAGATGCGGAGTTCGACCAAGCCGCAACAGCATTTATCACTCCATACGGCCCCTTCTGCTTTAACACAATGCCCTTCGGGCTCAAAAACGCCGGTGCAACATATCAGCGCATGATTTAGACATGTCTGGAAAAGCAGATCGACAAAACAGTGGAGGCATACGTTGACGATGTGGTCGCTAAAACTAGACACGTTGACTCCTTAATAGACGACTTGAGGCTCACGTTCGACAATCTCCGAGCATACGACATTAAGCTCAATCCGGAAAAATGCGTTTTCGGCGTACCCACCGGGAAGCTCCTGGGCTTTATCGTCTCCAGCAGAGGAATTGAAGCAAATCCGGCCAAAATCCAGGCTCTGTCGCAGTTGGCTACCCCAACTGACCTCAAGCAAATCCAGAAGTTAACTGGATGTGTGGCGGCTTTAAGCCGCTTTATCTCCCGATAAGGAGAAAAGGCACTCCCCCTTTATCGCTTTCTTCGGTGCACCGAACACTTCGAGTGGACGGACACAGCCACGGCAGGATTGGAAGAAATAAAAGCCATCCTGGCCACCAAACCAATCTTGGCCGCGCCAAATGTCGGCGAACCTATGATGTTATATATAGCGGCATCTCACCAAGTTGTAAGCGCAGTGCTCGTCATCGAACGAGAGACGGACGGACATAAATTCCCACTTCAAAAGCCACTATATTATGTATCCACCGTCCTCACTCCATGCAAATCACGGTACCCACATTATCAAAAGATAGCATACGCAGTATTCATGGCATCCCGGAAATTATGACACTACTTTCAAGAGTGTTCAATTACGGTGGCCTCCGAAGTACCACTCAACGACATAATAAACAAGCGCGATGCCATAGACCGGATTGCCAAATGGGCTATCGATCTCCTCCCGTTCAACATAACATATAAACTACGACGACCCATTAAGTCGCAAGTACTGGCCGATTTCGTAGCCGAATGGACAGAAGCCGAACTCCCTAAAGAGTATGACGCATACTCAAATTGGATCATGCACTTCGACAGCTCTAAAATGCTGGCTGGTCTGGGGGTTGGCGTCGTCCTGACGTCCCCCACCAGAGATACAGTGCGATACGTACTCCAAATACTATATACATACTCCAATAACGTAGCCGAATATGAGGCCCTATTACACGGTCTCCGGATGGCAGTTTCCATGGGCATTCAACGCCTGGAGGTGCGTGGGGACTTGAACCTCGCAATATCCCAAATAAATGGAGACTTTGATGCCAAGGATCCGAAAATGGTGGCATATCGCAACGCCGTCCTCAAAAGGTCAGCTCGGTTTGAGGGGCTTGAATTCCACCATGTGGCTCGGGAAAACAACTAGGCGGACATCCTCGCCCGTATCGGCGCTAAACGCGACCCTGTCCCACCTAACATCTTCCTGGAAAAACTATTTAAGCCATCTGTGGTATGGGAAGGGGACACCGGCAACAATAGTCCGGACCCAGCCACAACACCAGATACCGAACACTCTGACACAATCGGAGGCTCTGCCATCGAAATAACACCTTCAGCCCACGTAATAATGGCCATCATCGCCCCATGGACAGAACCATTCCTGGTCTACTTAACAAGGCAGGAATTACCCGAGGACCAAAATGAGGCACGCTGCATAGTGCGGCGATCTAAAGCCTACAAGGTCCATGAGGGAGAGCTTTATAAGAAAAGCACTATCGGAGTCCTTCAAAGGTGCATCCCCGAAGAGGAAGGGCGGAAGATTTTGGCAGAAATCCATGCCGGACTCGGTGGCCATCACGCCGCAGCTCGGGCCCTTGTAAGCAAGGCCTTCCGTACAGGTTTCTACTGGCTGACGGCTGGAGCAGATGCACAACATTTGGTCCAACATTGTGTCGGTTGCCAGCTTTTTGCAAACCAAAGCCATATGCCTCCTACGTCTCTCCAAACAATCCCCATTACTTGGCCCTTTGAGGTCTGGGGGCTTGATATGGTCGGACCCCTTAAAGGGGGAACCCATAAGAAAAAATACTTACTGGTCATGGTGGATAAATTCACCAAATGGATAGAAGCCAAACCTGTCAAAACGGCCGAATCCGAACCGGTGATAGACTTCATATCTGGGGTTGTACACCGTTATGGCATCCCCCACAACATCATCACTGACAACGGCACGAACTTTACAGCTGACGAGGTGAAACTTTGGTGCAGCAACATGGGCATCAAGCTCGATTATGCTTCTGTCTATCACCCGTAAACTAACGGTCAAGTCGAGCAAGCAAATGGTCTTATCATGAGCGGCATTAAACCCAGATTAGTGCATTCCTTAAAAGAATCAAACACGCACTGGGTAGAGGAGCTCGACTCCATACTGTGGGGGATGCGGTCCATGGCGAATTGCACTACCGGATACACACCGTTTTTCATGGTGTACGGCGCAGAGGCGGTTCTGCCTTGGGATATAATTCATGACTCACCTCGAGTGCGCATGTACAAAGAAAAAGAGGCCGAGTTCGATCGGCAGGACAGTTTGGACGCCCTGGAGGAGGAGCGCGACATGGCAAAAGCCCGTTCCGCATTCTATCAGCAACAGGCTCGAAGGTATCAAAGTAGAGAAGTACGGGCAAAAACCTATAACGTTGGCGAACTAGTTCTACGCCTGCCGGCGAAGAAAAAGAACAAACTCAAGCCCAAATGGGAAGGTACCTCCATTATTGACCAGGTTCTCACCGGCAGAGTGTACCGTCTGCGGGATGCATCGGATAATCGACTCGAGCCAAACCCATGGAACGCAGCCAGACTTCGAAGATTCTACGCCTAGCGCCGGACTCTATGTTCGTCTCCTTACCTCCGTCAATTTTTTTGCATGTCTATCTTTTCTCTCTTTCTCTCTTTTTATTCTCTTCAAGGCCCTAAAGGGCTAAACGTGTGTCTTGGTTACACAATCTTGACGCGCTAGCCACGCTCATCATACATGGGGGCTTCTTATACAAAAGCTTAATCTAATTATTTTTTCGGGCTTTATGCCCCAAACATGTGCTATTCTTCCGCATGTACCTTTTTTTCCATTATATGCATCGATATGACTTAAGTTTTGGCCAAGCTGGGTTGCCTGGCTCTTGTATTTATGCCCTACGTTCCCGTTAATTCGGCTAGGGCATAAGGGGAGCACCTTTGCGATTGTTACTGTCGGGTCAGCTGGATGTGTACCTCAGACTGGGTGAAGCCGAAATCTAGCGTTCTTAAGAGAACTCGGTCGGTGAATAAAAGATGACTTTTATTTAATTTGACACATGCCCCCAGATGTTTATATCCTGCGTCTCTTTTCGCAGTTCGGACATGCACATTAGGGCATGCGTACCCAGGGAAAGGAACCCTTAACAGAACTATTCTCCCTGGAAGATGTTTCTTACTACCCATGTAATATAACATAGCTAGTTGGGTACTTGTCTGTTCAAGCACTTATGACCCCTACGCCTGGTTTCCATGCATACCCCGGTTTTTACATAACCGAGCGGGTAGTCGGATACACTCCGGACTATCGGGTCTAGAGGTTGAAGCGAAAAGGTCCGCCATGACAAATGATTTACAATCCGGCTAGGGACATTACATATGTCACTTGAAGTACACAATCACTAAGACTAATTAAATTCTTCTTCTATACCATCCAACAGGCTGTCTAGCCTACAATCCTGTTGGGAATACTTTGCGGCTAATTCTACTTGATCATACACTAAACTGACGGGGATCTCTTTCCCATCAGGCCCCACAGGTCCGACCTCGGCCATATGGTTTGGGTCCGCTTTCGTATATCGCGTCTTCACCATAGCCCAGGCTTCCCTTGCACCTTGTCGACAGGCTAATATCTTCCATAATCGAAAGTGCCGCCGGGCTCCCTTGAGCTTCTCTATAAGCTCGCCCATGCCTCCTGGTGGGAACGCGGATGGCTACAAGGCTCGGGCAATACCCTGCATCACCTGCCAAACTTGCTCGTGCAGTTGTGAGAGCTCTGGTAGAAGATCACCCGAAGACCCGCGCATCTCCTCCGCGGGACGACCCGTCAGCATACCTGCAGACATAACTCTATTAGCCGACTTCTTCGCCGAACTCCTTTAAAGATTCGTTCAAGCACTTACTGAAAATGCCGCGCCGAAGCTGCTTATTCTCCTTCAAGGAGTCCGCAAGCTGGGCTCGGACATCTTTCAGTTCCATGCCCAGTCGGATATTGGCGTCTTGGAGATTATTTTTCTCCTACCTGACTCGCATAAGCATGCACTCGCCAGCATTTAGCTGTCGATCAGCACGTGCCGCATTCACCGCCACGTCCTCCGGATTCACCCCGGGGTCATCTGCAATATCTATTGGTAGACTTGCATGCATGTCGTATACTACCTGGTACCTGTATTCTTTGCAATAAAAACAAGTGTTACTAGAAGGGCCCTTCTTGGACTCCTTAAACGCGGCAACAGTGGCCCCTAGCTGGGCCTTGCACTCTTCCAGCTCTTGAGACAGTCGAGAATTCTTCTCTGTAAGAACCTGCACAAATAATGATCCTTAAATCAGTTTCGTCAACTGTTTGAAGTCTCAGGGGCTACTGATACATATAATTGTCAGATTTTCTTACCCGTATATCCCTTACATACAGGTCCGTGGCTCTGGCTAGACCATTTTGAGCAGCACGGATGTACGTGTCTCCTGAGTTGAAGGAATCAAATGCCTCTTGGGAGAAACAAGCGTCACGGAGTACGGCCCAGCGACGCCTGTGATTCATGGCGCTCTCCACTTCGGAATTTGTAGCGGATAGTCTATCCGCATCCTCTATAGGAGGAGCATCCGGCGTCCGCCCCGTGTTAGCTTCCGCCTCTATGTCCGGCCCTGGAGGCCGACTGGTGGAGGCGTGATCGGCAGCCTCTCTGGATATAGTCAGGCGAGCGTTTTTTCTACTAGGAAACAATGACGTCATTATATTTTAAGAAACACAACAACCATGGAGCAAGGTTTGTGTCATACCTATGCGCTGGTGTCTCCATCCTAACCGCCTTCCTTTTTAGCCTACCAGGCTTCGGTGCCCCTTGTTGGCGAGTCACTGCGGGTTCGGCCCGGCGTCCCGAAGGCCTTCCTTGTAAAACACCATATGTGTATGGTAGGTGAAGTGCGTAAAAGGGGATCCTTTTTGGAAGTTGGGACTCCGGTTTTTTCTTACATGCGATGCAGGGAGTAGTCCAGGATAGTCGGCCGTTATGGCCACCATGGCATCATCGCAGCTCAATTGATAGAATTGCCTGTCTATCAGCTCCACAAATATGTCCGGATCCTCTTCGAGTCCGGGATCGAGGGCCCGGTCAGGGTCCTCCGGTCGGGGAGGTGGGTTGTTAACCTCCCTTACAACTTTCCATAGTTCCTTCCATAAAATGGCAAGGTGAGTATTTACAACGAAGAATGCAGGAAGGTTGGGAGTAAAGAGTGACAGCTCACCCAGCTTGGAGGGTTGTACAAGGAGAGTCCATCCCTTGGCTTAATACGGATGAACTTTTGAATAGATCGAACTGAAAGAATAGCTTTGAGGTGGTTTATTACCCTACAAACAATTCCTATCTTTTGTTCTCCGCTAATAGGAACTCGGGAGTGATTCTTCATTACACTTTGAGGGATAATCATATGATCCAACTATGTTAGCATTGTTGAGAGATTGCACTAGCGAAAATACGGACCCTAGGACTTGTTTTTAAGCATTGAAATACCGTTTTTGTGCCCGTTTACTATTTTCTACCTTGCTGTTTTTATTTATTCAGATTATAAAAATATATTTCTACCATCAATATTACACTTTTATCACCATCTCTTCACCGAACTAGTGCACCTATACAATTTGCCATTGTATTGGGTGTGTTGGGGACACAAGAGATTTCTTGTATTTGGTTGCAGGGTCGTTTGTGAGAGACCATCTTCATCCTACACCTCTCACAGATTGATAAACCTTAGGTCATCCACTTGTGGGAAAATTGCTACTGTCCTACAAAACTCTGCGCTTGGAGGCCCAACACGTGTCTACAAGAATAAAGTTGCGTAGTAGACATCAAGCTATTTTCTAGCGCCGTTGCCGGGGAGGTGAGTGCTTGAAGGTATATCTTTAGATCTTGCAATTGAATCTTTTAGTTTCTTGTTTATCACTAGTTTGGTTTATAAAAGAAAACTACATAAAAAATGGAATTGAGGTTGCATCATATTATTGATCATCTTTATCATATCTTTCTTGAAAATGATGGTTCGGAAAATTGTGCTCAATTTTTAGAAGAAAAAGTCAATAAAATGTTTGGCATAAAATATCTGAATTATGAGCATGATTGCAATGTTGTTAGTATGAACTCTTTGAATATCCATGATGCTAATGATATGCAAAGCCACAAGCTTGGGGATGCTATGTTTGATGAATATGATATTTTTAGTCCCCCAAGTTTTGATGAGAAAATTTATTATGATGATTGCACACCTCCTATTTATGATGATTATATTGATGAAAGTGGATTCGGAGGTGTCATGACTTTATTTGATGATGAATCCACTATTTTGTAAGAGGTTGCAATTGATTATGACAACAAAGTTGCTATCTATGATGATTATGGTGATGACATGTATTCTATATTGAATAATGATAACCATGAAACTTGTCATCATGATTTTAATTTTCAATCCCATGATAGTTATTTTGTTGAGTTTGCTCCCACTACTATTCAGGAGAATAAATTTGCTTGTGTGGAGTGTGAGGAAATTTCTATGCTTATGCATCATGAAAAGAATGATTTATTTGATAGCTATATTGTTGAATTCATTCATGATGTTACTGAAAATTATTATGAGGGAGGAACATATGCTTGTAGGAATTGCACTAATATCAAGTTCCCTCTCTTTATGTTGAAAATCTTGAAGTTATGCTTCTTTTGCCTTCCTATGCTAGTTGATTCTTGTTACCATAAATTGTTTCCTCACAAAATACCTATGCATAGGAAGTGGGTTAGACTTAAATGTGCTTTTCATATGCTTCATGATGCTCTCTTCAAGTTTCAATTCTTATCTTTTATGCGAGCATCATTGAAATCATCATGCCTAGCTAAAAGGCATTAAAGAAAAGCGCTTGTTAGGAGACAACCCACACTTTTACCTACTGTTTTTGTGTTTTCACATGATTATGCTACTGTATTAATCATGTTTTATTGCTTTTGTTTCAATAAAGTGCCAAGTAAAGCCTTTTGGATCTTGTTGGGTGATAGTTACTTTGATCTTGCTGAAAAAGAGAAACTTTTGCGCTCAGGAAAACAATTCTCATTTTTAACAGAAGCGTGATAAAATGCTGATTCTTTTTGCAGAAGATTAATAGACAAATTAATCAAGTTTTCCTAATTTTGCAGAATTTTTGGAGTAGCAGAAGTATGGTTTGAGCACAGATTACTTCAGACTGTTCTGTTTTTGACAGATTCTGTTTTCAATGCATAGTTTGCTTGTTTCCTAGTTTCTATGGCTTATATTGCTCAATATAAATTGTGGAAATGATATGCTACAGTATACATTGTGTGGAAAAAATTATGAATCTTTTCTTTGAAAGTACCAAAAGTGGAATGGTTTTCTCTTTATCATACTAACCTATCTCACAAAGTACCATTAAGTTTTGTGTGATTGAAGTTTTCAAGTTTTGGGTGAGATATCGATATGAGGAGAATAAGGAGTGACAAGAACCTAAGCTTGGGGATGCCCAAGGAACCTCCAAGGAAATATTCAAGGAAGACCCAAGCAACTAAGCTTGGGGATGCCCCGGAAGGCATCCCCTCTTTCGTCTCCAACATTATCGGTAAACTCACTTGGAGCTATGTTTTCATTTGTCATGTGATATGAGTTTTGCTTGGAGCATCAATTTATTTTGTTAGTATTTGCTTGCTATTATTTATAATAATGTTTTGCACCTTTTATTTCAATAAAAGTGGCAATGATAGTGTTTATCATGCCTATTTTGCAAGTATACATGATGTTTGAAAACAGAAAGTTTACTGCTGTTGCAAAAATTCCCTAGAAAAGTCAGAATGCGATAAAATGTTAAAACTTTTTGCAGATGAGCTCTGATAAATTTTATAGTGTGGTAAATTTTCATAATTTTAGGAGTTGAATAAGTATTGATACTCTTGCATTCTTTACAGAATGTACTGTTTTGACAGATTGCTGTTATGTTTGCATTGTTTACATATGTTTGCTTGTTTAATGATTCTATTTGAGGATAGGGGTATTAAATATGCAGAGGCATTTAGTATGCAATGTTGAATAATAATTTTACTGATTTTCTACAGTAGAGAATGATAAGGTTTTTGCATTGGTTTATACTAACTTATCTCACGAGTTCTTGTTGAGTTTTGTGTGGATGAAGTTTTTGAGATTTAGGAAAACCACGATATGAGAGGAATTAAGGAGACACAAGAGCTCAAGATTTGGTGATGCCCAAGGCATCCCAAGATAATATTCAAGAAGTCTCAAGCATCTAAGCTTGGGGATGCCCCGGTAGGGATCCCACCTTTCTTCTTCAACAATTATCGGTTAGTATCGGTTGAGCCTAAGTTTTTGCTTCTTCACATGATGTGTGCTATTCTTGGAATGTCATTTTATTTTGTTTTGCTTGATGTTTTGATAAAGTACTTAGATCTGAAAGTTTTTAAATAAAATAGAATCCTCAAATAATTTCCAATGAGGCTAAGTAAGCGGCATTCACATCCCATCAACGAAGCTCGTTTCTATGTCATTTACTCTTGTGCTTCACTTATATCCTATGAGTAAATTGTTGAATAAATTGAATGCCATGAAGTTGAAATCATATCATGCCTACCGGTAGCTTCACATTGGGTTTAGAAAGTGAAATCTTTTGAGGCAATATTGGTCATACAAGGAATTCATGAATAATTAGTATAACGAAGAGAACTTTCACATATAAATACACTATCCTGGAAATATTTTGTGATTGTGAGCCCCCATCAAATTATTATATGCCAAAATTGTTGACGTTGGACAAGGAAGACAACGTAATGGTTTATGTTTGTTCATATTCAAATAGAAGTTATATTGTCATAGATCCTTCAACATGTGGTGCTTGCCCCCCATCTTTGCTAGCCAAAAATTCCGCACCAAGTAGAGATACTACTTGTGCATCCAAAAACCCTTAAACCCAAATCTTATTTTCAAGAGTCCACTATATCTACATATATGCGGTATTCTTTTTCCGTTCTAAGCAAATTTGTATGTGCCATCTCTAATATTCAAAACAAATTTCTCTTTTGTGTGCTCATACCACTCGCGAGGCGGTGAGGGGTGGCCAATATTTTCCATGCTAGATGTGTTATTTTCACGATGAGTGTTTATTCACTTGTCATTGCACGAGAGTAAGGCAAATGTATTAGGGATGCCCAGTCCCAAAATAAAAAATGAATTTACTTTATGTTGTCAAATAATAAATTCCTTGGAAAGTGTTGGTATGGAGGGCACCCGTGGATACGGTTAGCCATGGAAAGTGAAAGTATGGTGGAAAAAGGAATAAACTTTATTTTCTGTTTGGGAACCACCTATGATATATCTAGCATGGAAAGTGTTGGGAACTCTAAGTCATTTTCGTTTGTGGGATGGATACACCTCCCAAAATGTTTTTATCTCTATGTTTTTCGCTTTGAGCTCTGGCACCTCTACAAACCCTACTTCCCTCTACGAAGGGCCTATCTTTTACTTTTATGTATTTACTTTTATGCAAAGAGTCAAAGTATTCCTCTCTATTATTTTTTATTTTCTCTTTTGGTAAGCATCATGTGGTGAGGAAAGATCTAGGCACATATGTCGAGTTAAATATGGGTAGCATGAATTATTATTGTTGACATCACCCTTGAGGTGAATACGTTGGGAGGCAAAACAATAAGCACCTATCTTTCTATGTGTTCGGTTGAAACGTTTTGCTCATGTGTATGCAGTGAGTGTTAGCAATCATAGAAGACTATATGATGGTTGAGTATGTGGATCTCTTACTTAAACTCTGTTGAATAAGTTGAATTGCAATTGCTTGCTCACTGAGAACATAGATTGTTGGGTTTCAAGAGAATTCATTGTTTTAACCTTAACATGTGAATTGGTTGCCACTATAACATGAGAAGTTTCATAAGAAAGAATTGTTGTTATGATGCTAGGGAAAGTGATTGAAATTATCATTGATCAAACTTGTGCCCTTTGCCTACTCGAGGATGAGTAGGAATTAAGCTTGGGGATGCTGATACGTCTCCAACGTATCTATAATTTATGAAGTATTCATGTCGTTATATTATCATTCTTGGATGATTTAAAATCATTTTATAGCAACTTTATATCATTTTTTGGGACTAACCTGTTGACCCAGTGCCCAGTGCCAGTTGTTGTTTTTTCTTTGTTTTTCACATCGCAGAAAATCAATATCAAATGGAGTCCAAAGACCGCGGAACTTTTTGGAGATTTTTTTGTACCAGAAGGAACCCAATGGGCCAGAGCTGCACCTGGGGGATGCCCCGATGGGGGTACAACCCACCAGGGCGCGCCAGCGCCCCCTGGCGCGCCCAGGTGGGTTGTGCCCACCTCGGTGGCCTCCCGTACCCCTTCTTTGCACTATAAATTCCCAAATATTCCGAAACCCTTCGTGGTTAACCTAGATCAAAAGTTCCATTGCTGCACGGCTCCGTAGCCACCAAAAACCAATCTAGACCCATTCCGGCACCCTGCCGGAGGGGGGAATCATCTCCGGTGGCCATGTTCATCATCCCGGCGGCCACCACAATGAGGAGGGAGTAGTCCACCCTTGGGGCTGAGGGTTTGTACCAGTAGCTATGTGTTTAATCTCTCTCTCTCTCTCTTGTTCTTGAGATGTCACGATATTGATGTATTGCGGGCTTCATTAATATAGTCGGATCATATGGTGTTTTCCCCTCTCTATCTTGTTGTGATGAATTGAGTTTTTCCCTTTGAGATTTCATGGTTATCGGATTGAATACTTTTATGGATTTGAGAACAGTTGATATATGTCTTGCAATAGTGGTGACAATGGAGTATCGTATTGATTCACTTGATATATGTTTTGGCACTCAACTTGCGGATTCCTGCGGTGACATTGGGGTAATCTATGCATATGGGTTGATGCACATTCTTGTCCTTGTTTCTCCGGTAGAAATCTTGGGGCACTCTTGTAGTTCTTTGTGTGGATTGAGTATTATGAATATGAATATGTTTTGGTGTTATTCTAGTACGAACTCTAGGAGATCGAACGGAAAAAATAGATTTGCGTTATTTTAGTACGAACTCTTGAATAGATTGAACGAAAAGAATAGGTTTGTGGTGTTTAGTACCCTACAAACAATTCCTATCTTTTGTTCTCTGCTAATAGGAACTCTGGAGTGATTCTTCGTTACACTTTGAGGGATAATCATATGATCCAACTATGTTAGCATTGTTGAGAGATTGCACTAGTGAAAGTACGGACCCTAGGCCTTGTTTCTAAGCATTGAAATACCATTTTTGTGCCCGTTTACTATTTGCTACCTTGATATTTTTTATTTATTCAGATTATAAAAATATATTTCTACCATCAATATTACAGTTTTATCACCATCTCTTCGCCGAACTAGTGCACCTATGCAATTTGCCATTGTATTGGGTGTGTTGGGGACAAAAGAGATTTCTTGTATTTGGTTGCAGGGTTGTTTGAGAGAGACCATCTCATCCTACACCTCTCCCGGATTGATAAACCTTAGGTCATCCACTTGAGCGAAAATTGCTACTATCCTACAAAACTCTGCGCTTGGAGGCCCAACACGTGTCTACAAGAATAAAGTTTGTGTAGTAGACATTCACTTGTCAACATCATTGTTGTCATCGAGAACAAGGAGGAGGTAGTGTTGTGATGGTAAGGACTCCCTCCCGAGGTCGTCCTCCTCCTTTCCTCAGTCCTCGTCGCCGTCACTGTCGCCGAGGACAGCACTACAGGTGAATCAGAATGGTCGCATGCCTCAAGCCCCCACTCATTGAAAGTGGGCATGGACGCTACCAGCTCGTCCTTGTTGTCGTGGCCATACAACAGGGCGATGTCCTCAAGTATGTCTCCTGGGTTGCAGCCAAACAAGGTGAACAAGGCCACGTCCAGCTCCTCACCTATCAAGCCAGCGGTGTGCAACCTCATCGCGTCCCCCACGCCTTTGTACTCCCACAAGGGTTTCGAATGCGATTGGAGCGGCGCAAGACGCTGCGCCTGGAACTCCTCCACAATCATTGCCCCCGTCAATAGCTTTGCCTTCATGTGTGAAGCTATGTTCTTCAGGACGGGTTTAGCTCGGGGGTCGGTAAGCTTGGCGGAGCCCCACTCAGCGGTTTGGTCGGGCAGCTCCTCCGGGAGCGCCAAGCGCGGGTCTGTAACGTCCCAAATTTTCAATTTGGAATGTTATACATAGGTCATTCATGCATATTCATATTTTATTGCATCTCGTTTTGCGATCTCGAAATTCTAAGCAACTCAAGACCCACGGAGAGAGTTGGGGATTTCACGTTTTCTATTTGAATTTTATCAAATATCGAAACAAGGATCACTTTGTTTTTAATTTATTTTTCCTCTCCGAAAAATATTTCATATTAAAATATAAGAGAGGAGATAATATGACTTCTCCAAAATAAAGGGAATCTTGGAGGAAAAATATTAAAAATCAAATAAATAATTCTTTTGGACTTTTAGTGCTATTTTATTTGAATTAGGAAAAATATGCCGTTTTTCAAAATTGCATTAGAGGCCCAAATAAATGTTTCACTTTGTCTGCAATATTATTAGAGGACCTGAAAAATTATTTCAGGATTTTTGGACTCCCTTTAAGTATATATTTTATTTGGATTTTTGTGTCAGGATTATTTTAAAAAAATGCACCCCAACCTAACGGGCCGTGCCCGGACCCGGGGACACCGCCCGGCCAGCCTTTAAAAGGGCGAGGCCCGAAGCCCTCAGCGCGCCAGCCCCGCCCCGAAACCGTAGCGCCCGCCGCCGCCACTTCCACCGCCGCCACCTCGCGACGCCGCTGCCCGACGCCGACGCCTCCCCGTCGCGCCGCCGCGCCAAACCGCCCGCCGCCGGAGCGCCGCCACCGATCCCGCCGCCGCACTCGCCGGAGGTAGAAAACTGCTGCCGCGCTGTCTCGGTTTTTTCTTAGAAAACCGATCGGTTTATTTTTTTTAGTAAACCCTAGTTTCATTTTTTTAGATCAGTTCAGCTTTTCTTCGTCGGTTTATTATTTAGTGGACGTTCGTCCGTACGTTCGTTTTAACGAACACCGTTCGTCAGTTAGCCGCAGACAGCAAACGTTCGTTCATTAGCCTGTTCGTCTCGTTTTATTTTCCAGGGTTTTCCGCGATTATTTTCAATCGCGTGATTCTGCCCTAATCTTCGTTCTAGTATATCTTTTTTCGTTATCGGAATCATGTGAAAACAAGCGCCTAGATCTTCGTCTTGAAGCCCTCTTTCTGTTTAACCAACTTGAACAAGATTTTGGTATTCTAAAATTTGACTTTAGTCCAGATTAGTAAATGGATCTTGTTTCTTTCGTAGCTTGAGTTTCGTTGCTCCGTTTGATTTGATTCTTTTTGCAAAACGAATCTTTTCAGTTGAGTTTTCAGATTCGATCTTCTTATCTGAGTTTACCATTGCATCTTAGCTTGAGTTCTTATGTATGCTATTTCTTGTTTGCGATAGAATTCCCGGAGTGCGAAGCGTGCTACTATGAGTCTTCAGGATTTGCAGATTGTCAGCAAGGCAAGTAACACATTGATCATACCCCTTTATTACCCAGTTTTTATGCATTAGTTTCAACCCTCACACATTGCATGAGTAGGATCTCTTAACATGTAGGTCTGGGAAGTAGCTGATGAGGTAGAACCTATTACCTGTTTTATTATCAAACCCTTGGGAGTTACTCTACGTTATGCTTTGATTACATCTCCAACGTATCTATAATTTTTGATTGCTCCATGCTTATATTATCTACTGTTTTGGACTATATTGGGCTTTATTTTGCACTTTTATATATTTTGGGACTAACCTAATTAACCGGAAAGCCCAGCCCAGAATTGCTAGGTTTTTGCCTAGTGTTTCGAAGAAACGGAATATCAAACGGAGTCCAAAATGGGAATAAACCTTCTGGAACATGATTTTTCATCCCGAATATGACCCAGGAGGACTTGGACCCTACGCCAAGGAAGCTCGAGGTGGGCCACGAGGTAGGGGAGCGCGCCCTATATCCCCAGGGCGTGCCCCCCACCCTCGTGGCCCACCGAAGCTCCAACCGACGTTACTTCTTCCTCCTATATATACCTACGTACCCCCAAACGAACAGGGGACGGAGCCAAAAACCTAATTCCACACCGCAACTTTCTGTATCCACGAGATCCCATCTGGGGCCTGTTCTGAGCTCCGCTGGAGAGGGCCGTCATCACGGAGGGCTTCTACATCATCATTAGCCTCTCCGATGGAAGTGTGAGTAGTTTACCTCAGACCTTCAGGTCCATAGTTTATTAGCTAGATGGCTCTTCTATCTTTTTGGATATCAATACAAAGTTCTCCCCATCTCTTGTGGAGATCTAATTCGATGTAATTCTTCTTCTTTTTTGCGGTGTGTTTTGTTGAGACCGATGAATTGTGGGTTTATGATCAAGTCTATCTATGAATAATATTTGAATTCTTCTCTGGAATTCTTTTATGTATGATTAGTTATCTTTGCAAGTCTCTTCGAATTATCAGTGTTTTGGCTACTAGATTAGTTTTCTTGCCATGTGAGAAGTGCTTAGCTTTGGGTTCGATCTTGCGGTGTCCATTCCCACTGACAGAAGGGGGCAGCAAGGCACGTATTGCATTGTTGCCATCGAGGGATAACAAGATGGGTTTATTTCATTATTGCATGAATTTATCTCTCTACATCATATCATCTTGCTTAAAGCGTTACTCTGTTTTTAAACTAATACTCTAGATGCATGCCTGGATAGCGGTCGATGAGTGGAGTAATAGTAGTAGATGCAGAATCGTTTCGGTCTACTTATCACGGAACATGATGCCTAATATGGCATGATCATGCTAGAGATATTCTCATAATTATGCCTCAATTCTCTCAATTGCTCAAAACAGTAATTTGTTCACCACCGGTAGAATACTTATGCTTCTGAGGGAAAGCCACTAGTGACACCTATGGCCCCCGGGTCTATTCTCATCATATCAATCTCCATTCACTTTAATCTTGCTTTGCTTTTTACTTTGCCTTTTACTTTTCACTTTGGCATCCTCTATACCAAAAATACCAAAATATTTTATCTATCAGATCTCACTCTCGTAAGTGACGCAAAGGGATTGACAAACCCCTAATCGCGGTTGGTTGCGAGTAGCTATCGTTTTGTGCAGGTACGAGGGACTTGAGCGTGGCCTCCTACTGGATTGATACCTTGGTTCTCAAAAACTGAGGGAAATACTTACGCTACTCTGCTGCATCATCCTTTCCTCTTCGGGGAAATCCAACGTAAGCTCAAGAGGTAGCAAGAAGAATTTCTGGCGCCATTGCCGGGGAGGTCTATGCAAAAGTCAATATACCAAGTACCCATCACATACCCTTATCTCCCGCATTACATTATTTGCCATTTGCCTCTCGTTTTCCTCTCCCCCACTTAACCCTTGCCGTTTTATTCGCCCTCTCTCTCTATCCTCCCTCTCTTTCTCTATTTGCCTCTTTTTGCCCGCTTGCTTCTTGTTTGCTCGTATGGTTAGAATAGTTGTTTATTTATTACTAAACAGAGAACCTAAGATCTATGGATCCTCATCTAGTCGCTAATCTTTTTAAGAGGTCCAATTATGATAAACCAATTGCTAGTGAGTTTTGTGCACTAGATTATCTTTATGAAGTTTTGCTTGAAATTCGTGAATCTGAAAAGTGTGATGAATTACCTCATGAAGCGATTCACGATAGATCTTTGAATAGAAATCAAGATTTCAATGATTCTATTATAAATTCTATTAATGTCAATTGTGCTAATAATATGCAAAACCCTAAGCTTGGGGATGCTAGTTTTGCTATGTCCTCTACTTGTTGCAATGATCATGATTGGGGTGATTCTTCTTTTGATCTTGAAAATTTATTTAAACCCCATGATGAATATGAGATTGATTATAATGTTTGCAATAATATTGAAAGTGGGTTTGGTAGAATGTCAACTTTAGATCCCACATATTTTGAGAATGTTCAATCTTATGAAGTTTTTGATAAAAGTGGGTTTGGAAAGGTCATGACTTTAGTTAATGTTAATCCCACTATTTTGGAAGAGTGTCAACTTTGCATGCATGTGGATCGTGTTGAAAATATTTTATGTGATAGCTATTTTGTTGAATTTGCTTATGATCCTACATATAATTATTATGAGAGAGGAAAATATGGTGGTAGAAAATTTCATGTTACTAAATTACCTCCCGTTATGTTGAGATTGCTATTGTTTCTTTCCGCTTCCTTGCATATGCTAGTTTTTGCTTGCCTTGATAATTTGTTTGCCTATAAGATGCCTATGCATAGGAATTATGTTAGACTTAAATGTGTTTGTCACGTGTTTTATGATGCTCTGTTTGTGCTTCAATTCTTGTCTTTCATGTGAGCATCATTGAAATATTATGCCTAGCTATAAGGCTTTAAAAAAACGTTTGTTGGGAGTCAACCCAATATTTATCCTTGCTGTTATTTAATAAATAATTTATTTAGCCTCTGTTTTGGTTGTGTTTTTGTGTTTACTTAGTGTTTGTGCCAAGTAGGACCGTTGGGAAGACTTGGGGAAAGTCTTGTTGAACTTGCTGTAAAAAACAGAAACTTTAGCGCTCACGAGAACTGCTGTTATTTTTATTTGGAGAGTGCTATTTAGTTAATTATTTTTTAAGATGATTAATAGATAAATTTCTCACGTCCAGAAATTTATTTTTGAATTTTTGGGGTTCCAAATCTTGCGCTAGCTACAGATTACTACAGACTGTTCTGTTTTTGACAGATTCTGTATTTCGTGTGTTGTTTGCTTATTTTGATGAATCTATGGCTAGTAAAATAGTTTACAATCCATAGAGAAGTTGGAATAAAGTAGGTTTAACACCAATATAAATAAATAATGAGTTCATTACAGTACCTTGAAGTGGTCTTTTGTTTTCTTTCTCTAACGGAGCTCACGAGATTTTTATTGAGTTTTGTGTTGTGAAGTTTTCAAGTTTTGGGTGAATTCTTTTGATGGATTATGGAACAAGGAGTGGCAAGAGCCTAAGCTTGGGGATGCCCATGGCACCCCCAAGATAATCCAAGGACACCAAAAAGTCAAAGCTTGGGGATGCCCCGGAAGGCATCCCCTCTTTCGTCCACTTCCATCGGTAATTTACTTGGAGCTATATTTTTATTCACCAACATGATATGTGTTTTGCTTGGAGCGTCTTGTATTATTTGTGTCTTTGTGTTTTAGTGTGCCACAATCATCCTTGCTGTACACACCTTTTGAGAGATCCATACATGAATTAAAATTTGATAGAATACTCTATGTGCTTCACTTATATCTTTTGAGCTATGTAGTTTTGCTCTATGTGCTTCACTTATATCTTTCGAGCGTTATAATTTTGCTCTATGTGCTTCACTTAGATATTTTAAGAGCATGGTGGTGGATTTTTTTTAAAGAAACTATTGATCTCTCATGCTTCACTTAAATTATTTTGAGAGTCTCTTAATAGCATGGTAATTTGCTTAATAATAATATGCTTGGTATTCAAGATTTGTGAAACTTTCTTTTGAGTGAATTGAATACTAAGAAAAGATTGAAGCATGCTAATTGTTTTGAGATATGGAGGTGATAATATTAGAGTTATTCTAGTTGAGTAGTTGTGAATTTAAAGAATACTTGTGTTAAAGTTTGTGATTCCCGTAGCATGCACGTATGGTGAACCGTTATGTGATGAAGTCGGAGCATGATTTATTTATTGATTGTCTTCCTTATGAGTGGCGGTCGGGGACAAGCGATGGTCTTTTCCTACCAATCTATCCCCCCAGGAGCATGCGCGTAATAATTTGCTTTGATAACTTCTAGATTTTTGCAATAAGTATATGAGTTCTTTATGACTAATGTTGAGTCCATGGATTATGCACTTTTTCCCATCCTTCCACCATTGCTAGCCTCTCTAATACCATGCACTTTTCACCGGTATCATACACCTACCATATACTTTCCTCAAAATAGCCACCATACCTACCTATCATGGCATTTCCATAGCCATTCCGAGATATATTGCCATGCAACTTTCCACCGTTCCATTTATTATGGCACGCTCCATCATTGTCATATTGCTAGCATGATCATGTAGTTGACATTGTATTTGTGGCAAAGCCACCGTTCATAATTATTTCATACATGTCACTCTTGATTCATTGCATATCCCGGTACACCGTCGGAGGCATTCATATAGAGTCATATTTTGTTCTAAGTATCGAGTTGTTGAGTTGTAAGAAAAATAAAAGTGTGATGATCATCATTTTTAGAGCATTGTCCCAAGTGAGGAAAGAATGATGGAGACTATGATTCCCCCATAAGTCAGGATGAGACTCCGGACGAAAAATAAAAAAAGAGAAAAAAAGAGGCCATAAAAAAAGAGAAAAGGCCCAAATAAAAAAATGAGAGAAAAAGAGAGAAGGGACAATGTTACTATCCTTTTACCACACTTGTGCTTCAAAGTAGCACCATCATCTTCATGATAGAGAGTCTCTCGTTATGTCACTTTCATATACTAGTGGGAATTTTACATTATAGAACTTGGCTTGTATATTCCAATGATGGTGTCGGTGTCAAAACCGGTGGATCTCGGGTAGGGGGTCCCGAACTGTGCGTCTAGGCCAGATGCTAACAGGAGGCAGGGGACACGAAGTTTTACCCAGGTTCGGGCCCTCTTGATGGAGGTAAAACCCTACGTCCTGCTTGATTAATATTGATGATATGGGTAGTACAAGAGTAGATCTACCACGAGATCAGAGAGGCTAAACCCTAGAAGCTAGCCTATGGTATGATTGTATGTTGTGATTGTTATCCTACAAACTAAAACCCTTCGGTTTATATAGACACTGGAGAGGGTTAGGGTTACACAAGGTCGGTTACAAAGGAGGAGATATCCATATTCGTATTGCCTAGCTTGCCTTCCACGCCAAGTAGAGTCCCATCCGGACATGAGACGAAGTCTTCAATCTTGTATCTTCATAGTCTAACAGTCCGACCAAGGGAGATAGTCCGGCTGTCCGGAGACCCCCTAATCCAGGACTCCCTCAGTAGCCCCTGAACCAGGCTTCAATGACGATGAGTCCGGCGCGCAGTATTGTCTTCGGCATTGCAAGGCGGGTTCCTTCTCCGAATACATCACAGAAGAATTTGAATACGAGGATAGTGTCCGACCCTGTAAAATAAGTTCCACATTCCATCGTAGAGAGAATAATACTTTCGCAGATCTAATGACGTTGCGTCATGGCCAAGTGATTATTCGAACCATTTCTTTTAACCAGCCCCGCACATAATGTGAGGCAGTTTTTCGACATATCTTGTCAAAGCAGAGATCGTGTCCCCTTATTACGGGATTCTCATCAATACGGGCGAGGGTAACCCAACCGCACCATCATTTGCGGCGCTTGGGGGATAAGCGAGTTTTACCAGGCAAGTGGGGACGCTTAGTTTCGTCCGCCCATATAAAGGGATAATGATTCACCTTTCTATCCACGCCTTCTTCCTCCTTTGCTCATCCGCTCCCGCACACTCGAGCTCTAGCGCCCAAGTCCTTACTTCGATCTCAACCTTCTCCAACCATGTCCGGAGCGGGAGGCAAGTGGATGGTCTCCTCCGTCATGGAGGGAGACATCAAGAAACTGAGGAGAGCCGGATACCTGCCCGACGACATCGCGCACCGGCTCCCAGATGAGGGGCAGCTCATCCCCACCCCCAGGCCAAATGAGAGGGTGGTATTCCTCACCCATTTCCTCCACGGACTGGGATTCCCTCTCCATCCCTTCATCCGGGGGCTCATGTTTTATTACGGCCTGGATTTCCACGATCTGGCCCCGAACTTCATCCTCAACATCTCGGTGTTTATCGTCGTGTGCGAGGCCTTCCTCCGCATCAAGCCCCACTTCGGCTTATGGCTGAAGACCTTCAACGTCAAGCCGAAGGTGGTGGGCGGCCACCAGGCGGAGTGCGGAGGCGCCATGGTGGGCAAGATGCCCAACATAACATGGCTCGAGGGCTCCTTTGTGGAAACAATAAAGGGGTGGAAATCGGGGTGGTTCTATATCACCGAGCCGTGCGACCCCGCATGGGTAGCGGCCCCCGAGTTCCGATCTGGCATCCCCATGCGGCTCACCTCTTGGAAAGAGAAGGGCCTGTCCTGGGGTAGTTCGAAAGAGCTGACCGGACTCCAAACATGTATTCAAAACATGGTGGACAAGAAGCTCAAGCTTGTCAACATAATCCATGTTATGCTCATCCGCCGGATACTCCCGTGCCAACAACGGGAGTTCACCTTGTGGGAGTTCAATCCGGCGCAACACCGGACTCTGAACAGGCTCTTCGACACGACTCATGAAGATGCCTAGAGGGTGCTGTTCAAAAGTGCCGAGGTCCCTCCCCCTATCACTGAGGATCGTGGATTTAGCGCGAAGCGCCAAGCTAGTGCGGTAAGCTGCTTTACCTTTCACGGGATACTTATTTTTTATATAGATTGACTCTATGCGGGATCTAAACTCCCGGACCTTTGACAGGACTGGCAGAAGATGGCCGGATAGATCGACTGTCCGGCTTCTTTGCCCGAAGGCCCCGCAGACGCTCTTCTGGCGAAGATGCTGACTCCGGCCCCTTATAAGGTGCCGGAGAAGACCAAGAAGGCCAAGGGAACTCGAAAGAGTTCCTGACACCAGGCGTCGTCGGACTCACCGTCCGATGACTCTGTGGCACACTCTTCCCCTGAAGACGAGGAAGAGGAAGAAGATGCTCCCCCACCGACTGGGGGAGACAAGAAAAGGAAGCCCGCCCCAACTGGGGAGGCCAGAGGGTCCAAGAAGGGAAGGACTCTCCTTCCAAACAGCTCCACCGCCGCCGACGAAAGCGAAGATGAGTGGTTGCCCAGGGCCAAGCCCCCGGGGAGATCGTAAGTATTCGAATACCAAAGTTACCCATAGGATTCCTTTGTCACAGTACTTTTCCTAACGCCAAACTCAATTGTGCAGGCCGCCCCGAGCCAATATCAAGGTATCATCGGACGGCTCCCTGGGCTCGTCAGACATGGATAGGGATCCAGTCCCGACCGCCACCTCCCCTCATCCTGCCGATGACGCCGAGGTGTTGTCTCAAGAGGCACCGGATCGAGGGGAGACAGTCCCGGAGGCGCCTCAAGGCGACCTTCCGGACTTCGGGAGCCGCGGGGAGGGGGCCCCTGAGAGCTCCGAGTTCGGCCCTCAGCCGAACACCGTGCCGCACCCTCCAGCGGTTCCAGACTCGGGCGGGCAGCCTCCTTCTAAGGGGGGAAAACGCCTGTGCCGATGACCTCTGTCCATCCAGAGGCACCGGACCATCTGCTGGAAGCGCTTCGCAGTGCTTCCATCGACGAGGAGCACCGCACTATCATGAGTGCGGTGATCCAGAAGGTTTAGTCCGCCAAGAGCGGATTGACTGAAGCCTGTGCCAGCCTTCTAACAGGCTTTGAGGTAAGTGTGTTTAAAATGTAGTAGAAATATTACCGCATAGACAGTAGCCCCTGATGCTTTGTTCGGTGTTCATAAAGAAAAGCTGGACAGAGGATCAAATAATATCGCAGGAGTCTAATATAAGTATGTCAATATGCATATGCAGGCTTCGCTGCTGGCGTCCGCCGCACTAACTGCGGAGGTCGCCGTACTGAAGCAGGGCCTCGAGGGGTCCAAGAAAGAGCTCGGCCTTGCCGAGAGGCAGCTCGAGAAGAACAAGGGTAAGTAATACCCCGTCTATAGATATGTATATATAAAAAGGACACGACTACAAAATGACAGGATCGTTGTATGTTTGCCAGGGACCACGACCGAGGTGGCGACCCTGAAGCAAGCGCTAACCAAGGCTAAAGATACAGCAGCCAAGCAGCACATAGATCAAGAGAAGCACGAGTCTCGGGTGGGCGAGGTGCAGCAAGAGCTCCAGGCTCTCGTGACAAAGCACGAGGCGTTGGAGCTTGACTCGAAGACGCGAGAGCCTGAGCTTGCCGTGGCCCTTGAGAGTGCAAAGAGTGCCAAGGCCGAGGCCCAGAAGGCCCTCCAGGAGATCGACGCGATGAAGAAGATAGCGGCGGGTAAGGCTTTCTATATGCAAAGCAAGCATGTAAAAGTAAATTACCAATTACTTACCCAGATCTGAAGCTCTTCAGGAGCGTTCATAGATTTGCCCCGCAGTGTGTCCGATGCCGCACAATTTTACCAGGCCGAGGACGGAAGCTCGACGGAAAAGCTGTTCTGGTCTCAGTATGCTGAGGCCGAACATCCGGTGCCGATGAGCGACCAGCTGAAGCAGATGGTCGAGCTACATAAGGCGGCCGATCAGGCCATGAAGGGCTTTATAGTCCGGCTGTGGCCTGGCGACGCCCTTCCGAACAGCTTCTTCGGCCTGGTGAGGCGGCTTGTGGATGCCTGCCCACGGCTGGAGGTCGTCAAGCGATCTGTCTGCATTGAAGGTGCACGCCGGGCTTTTGCCCGTGTAAAAATGCAGTGGGTCAAGCTAGACACCGTGAAGCTGATCAAGGAGGGGCCGCCAGAGGGCAAGGAGCACCGCCACCCCGAGATGTATTATGAGGGTGTTCTGTCGGGTGCCCGTCTTATCGTGGATGAGTGTTCGAAAGATGTAATATTTGAGTAAACTTGCTCGTTTTATCCTGTATTTATGAAAACTTGTTTCATATGCGCCATGCAACGCTTGTTTGAATTTAAAATATTACCTTCTGTTTGGCTGTTTATCCAATCTGAGAGATGGCTAGTCCTCGGCTTCTGCCCCCATGCCGCTAGTGCTGGGGTGTTCGGGATAAACCTGAGCACTCTTGTTCCCATATTTGGGTCCTTCGAGGGAGGTGCTCAGTGCAACGAACAAGGCAACCAGACTAATATTGCTTTAACTTAGCCATAGAATTCTATAATTTTAAATTTCGGCGAAGCCCCTGGTATTCGGAAGGCCGAATTCGGGGCGCGATACATGCCTTTAAGCCGGACAGGGCCGTCCCCTCACCCTAAGCGGCATAAGTCTTTAGGGACTCGAAAAACCTCGCCGAACAGCGACCAGTCTCTCACCTTATCATGACAGTCAGTTTTAGCTTTATCTACTGAGGTGCTCAGCCCGGCAGAACCGGGGCACAATCGCAGTAGTTCTCCTAGCGCTACCTTAGCCGATAGAGTGGAACGTAAGGTACCAAAACATAGGAGCCGGGCAAACCCAACATTTGACCAAAGACATGATTCAGAGCTGATGCATATAATGCTATAAGTTCGGGGTGCCGCACTTGTGAAAGTGTTCGGACTTTTCACACCGCATTGTGGGGTACGTAAGCCCCTGGTGTATTGGCCGTACCAAAGTGTACGGTTGCAAGGCGTCGTTAATGAACACACACACACACACACACACATATATATATATATATAAATGCAATAATGGTCGTAATGTAATGCATTGTTTATTAAAAAGCTGTGTTAAAGCAGAGTGATACAGATAGTGCGATAAGCAAAAAGTAGGACTAAGTCCCTTCCAAGGGCGAGCTGAGGGATGATATGAAATCTAAGATCAACCTGGGAATTCCGTTGTATAACGTAGTTGTCTGCCTTCTTGGTTGCTGCATCATGTGTTCGGCAATAGTGCTGCCGGACAGTGTTTCCAGAGATTAAGGTCCTGAAAAAAGAAAAAAAATAACCAAACGGGAAGCCCCTAGTGCGGTTTAGGCCGCGTTTTGGGGCATGCCGCAGTTGTGCCCCCCTCCCCACCTGTGCACATGGTATTTTTAATGCGTAATTATGTACGCGCGGCACGAATATCGCCGTTGGGCTGGGATTGGGGTGGCTGCCGTATTGCTACGTGAGCTCAGATCGCGCCAGGCGGTCTATTTGCCGATTGCCTCGAGCGCGCTTGGAGGTGTCCGGGTTTTGAAATGCCGAACCGGTTGATTGCCTTGAGAGGCTGCTTTGCGCTTCTGCTGCGAGGGCCGCGGTGTGCTCCTCTGTTCGGAGGGAGCGCTCTGTGTTTCCATTGACTGTAATAACTCTGCGGGGTCCTGGCATCTTGAGCTTGAGGTATGCATAATGTGGTACCGCATTGAATCTAGCAAATGCGGTTCGCCCGAGCAGCGCGTGATAACCACTGCGAAACGGGACTATATCGAAGATTAACTCTTCACTCCGGAAGTTATCCGGGGATCCGAAGACCACTTCTAGTGTAATTGAGCCTGTGCAATGGGCCTCTACGCCTGGAATAACGCCCTTAAAGGTCGTTTTTGTGGGTTTGATCCTTGAGGGGTCTATACCCATTTTGCGCACCGTGTCCTGATAAAGCAGGTTCAGGCTGCTGCCGCCATCCATAAGGACTCGAGTGAGGTGAAATCCGTTGATGATTGGGTCTAGGACCAGTGCGGCAAATCCGCCATGACGGGTACTAGTGGGGTGGTCCCTGCGATCAAAGGTGATCGGGCGGGAGGACCAAGGGTTGAACTTTGGGGCGATTGGCTCCAACGCATATACGTCCCTGAGCGCACGCTTCCGCTCCCTCTTGGGGATGTGGGTTGCGTATATCATGTTCACCGTTCTCACTAGCGGGGGAAACCTCTTCTGTCCTCCAGTGTGCGGCTGCCGGGGTTCCTCCTCGTCATCGCTATGCGGCCCCTTGTCCTTGTTTTCGGCAATTAACTTGCCAGCCTACTTGAACACCCAACAATCCCTGTTGGTGTGATTGGCTGGCTTGTCTGGGGTGCCGTGTATTTGACATGAGCGATCGAGTATACGGTCCAAACTGGACGGACCCGGCGTACTTTGTTTGAATGGCTTTTCCCGCTGACCGGGTTTAGAGCCTTTGAATGCGGCATTGACTGCTGTATCCTCAGTATTTTCGCTGTTAATACGGCGCTTATGCTTGTTGCGACGTGACCTACTATTGTCGTCCTTGGTATCTAAGGTACCATGGTTTTTTGATATGTTATTACTGCGAGCCAGCCAGCTATCTTCTCCCGCACAAAAGCGGGTCATGAGCATCGTGAGAGTTGCCATAGATTTCGGCTTTTCCTAACCAAGGTGCCGGGCGAGCCACTCATCTCGGATGTTGTGCTTGAAACCGCTAAGGCCTCCGCATCCGGACAGTCGATGATTTGATTTTTCTTTGTAAGGAACCGAGTCCAGAACTGCCTGGCCGACTCTTCTGGCTGCTGAATTATGTGGCTCAAATCATCGGCGTCTGGTTGTCGCACATAAGTGCCCTGAAAGTTGTCGAGGAATGCGGCTTCCAGATCTTCCCAATAGCTAATGGAGTCCGCTGGCAGGCTGTTAAGCCAATGCCGCGCTGGTCCTTTGAGCTTTAGTGGGAGGTATTTGATGGCGTGTAAGTCATCACCGCGGGCCATGTGGATGTGGAGGAGGAAGTCCTCAATCCATATTGCGGGATCTGTTGTGCCGTCGTATGATTCAATGTTTACAGGTTTGAAACCTTCTGGGAATTGATGTTCCATTACTTCGTCTGTGAAGCATAAGGGGTGTGTGGCGCCTCTGTATTGGGCTATATCTCGACGCAGCTTGAATGGGTCTTGCCCGCTGTGTTCGGCCCGGCCGGGTTTGCTTTTACTATATTCGGCGTGACGTTTGTCGTCTCGTAGAGTGGTGTCGGAGTAAATAGCCATGGGTAGCCTAGCCGGCTTCCCTTGGCCCTTCTGAAAAAATCATGAGCCCGTCCGGCTCTCAAGAATCCAAGACATGGAGCCGCCTTCCCCCTTGCTGGCTGCCACCCAGGCCGGCTTTCAGAAGGCGGTCTGACTTTAGCCCTCATGAAGGAAGCCACGGGAGGGCCGACTTCGGGAAGCCGGCCATGAGAAGGCCAACTCCAAGAAGCTGGCTCCCATAAAGCGGTCAAGACCGTACCCTCAAAGTTTGCACCCACCTAACGGCAGTGCGACGGGGCGTGGCTACAGTGAAGCCTGCCACCCCCGTATCCCGGAGCACGCCTGGCACAGTGCGCCGTACGGAGTAGCCATGGCCCGTCCGGCGTGGCACTGTTGCCATGTTGACCCTGATGTCACCCACGATGGGCCGCCAGCGCGGCCCACAGACGGTGGGCCCCTTCGGGCAGAGAGACGCCCGAAGGCGGCCACGCCTCCAACCAGTCGGCCCAAGACAGAGCCGGCTCCCCGCAGCCGGCTTGCCGCCTCCCTCGAAGGAGACGCCCCATTAAGGAGACAAGACGCGGTGAGGCTACAGCGATCGCTCGACGGGCGGCGGCACTGTAGCCGCGCCTACCACGACGAAGCCCACGTCACCAAGATGAAGCCACAGTAACCAGCCGCCGACCAGGCCCTGGACAGTGGGGCCTGCCTGTCGACCAAGGGGCCGGCAGCCGGCGGGACCCACCAGTCGGCGGGCCCCAGCAGCCGGCGCGGAAGCCGGCGAGCGCAGTCACAGACGGCTGGGCCCCGCGCCCAGTCGGATTACCATTGTACCCCCGTGGGGTAGGCCTATATAAACCCCCCGAGGCACCCATGCAAAGGGTTTGACCCCCAGCTAGTCCTAGACACCACACAAGGAGAAGAAGCAGGCTAGCCGTGTCCTTCTTCCTCCTCCCACCAAACAGCTCAAGGAGCATTCTGTAGCTACTTGTTCATCTAGTGATCATGCGGAGACCCCGTAGAGCAGCAGTAGGGGTGTTATCTCCACGGAGAGCCCCGAAGCTGGGTAAGATCCGCCGGCGTGCATGTCTTTGCCTTATCCCGTTTCCAGGCACCGGCGATGTCTTACTGGCTCCCACAATGATAAGCCACCCGTTGGCATATGTCGCACCTACCACCCGACATTTGGCGCCCACCGTGGGGCCAGGTGCACCGTCGTCCGGAGACCTGTTCTGGACGGGAACCCTCTTCCTCCCCAGCGAGCGTAGCCAGCCCGGCATGCCCGATGGCGCTTGCCACGACGCGCTGCAAGGCGTCACCAGCATCTGCGCGGCGAGCGGCCTCGCCGATCTCCTCGACGAAACCCTCATCTCCGACGAGCTCGCCTCTGATGCGGGCACCGACCACCTCGCCAACCTTCTCGGTCAGCTCCATGTCTCCAGCGAGCCCGCTGCGGACCTGGAGTCGGTTGGCTCCACCGACCCGATGCCTGTCGACTCCGACACGGCCTCCTACGACACCTTCCCCACCAACGTCACGATCTACAACGACCTGCTTCCTCGAGCCGATGGCTGCGATGCAGTCACCACCGAAGTGATGGTTGTTGGCCACGGCGGCCCGGCCGACGAGAGCGCCCACGACTTGTCCGCCCCCCTCTCGGCCAACGCCGACGACGAAGCACTGGAGGCACGCCGCCTCGCCCTCCTCGCAGAGGGCCGGAGGCTGGCCTCCGTGAGACGCCTCACTGAGGCCTATCAGCGCGAAGCTGACAGCGCCGCCTTCAGCACACCGGCCCCGGGCGGGCCAAGCCGGGCCGGCCTTGTCAAGCAACGCGGCACCGTCATCGCCGACACGCTGGGAGTCGACCGCCCGGTCTATGCCACTCCGCTCGAGAACTTGCGTGCCGCCCAGGCGGCCGTAGACGAGTTGGACGGCTTGGAGGCCGAAGACCTCCCCCACATGACCCGGCGCATCCAGCAACTGATTGACGCAGCCGCGCAGCGACATGAAGCAGACGCCCGCGCGGGAAGCTCGGCGCGACGTTCCGGACGCCGGCTACGAGCAACACCCGCGCGCGGCGCGACAAAGAGCCGGCTGCCAGCCGCAGCCGGACCCGAATCTCCATCGAGCGAGACGCGGACGGCCATCCCCGAGCCATGGAATGGCGGGGCAACCCGCCTCCGCCTCGACCCCGTGGAGAGAGATATCCCACCCTGCCGCCAGTGGCGCACCCGACTCTCAGCGGCCGACTAGGTCGCCGCGAAGGAGTCGGCGAGAACGACGCCCGCCATCGGATCGACCGCCTGGCACGATCCCTGGCGTTGGAAGAAGAAGACGATGTCGGCCCGCCTTGTTTCGGCCCCCGCATCCGCGACGAGCCTTTCCCCAAAGGGTTCTCGCTCCCAAGAGACACGCCCAAGTACAACGGCTCCGTGAAGCCGGAAGATTGGCTAATCGACTACTCCACGGCGGTCAGCATAGCCAACGGCAACCGGCGCGTTGCCGTGAAGTACGTGCCCCTCATGCTGCAAGGCACGGCGCGAACCTGGCTCAACAGCCTCAAGCCTCTCAGCATCAACAACTGGCTAGATTTCACCGAAGCTTTCATCCGCAACTTCACCAGCACCTACAAGCGGGCTCCCAAGCCCAGACAGCTCTCCTTGTGCATACAAGGCCCCGCCGAGTCCACTCGCGACTACCTCACGCGTTGGGCCGAGCTCCGCAATTCTTGCGAGGGGGTGCACGAGGTGCAAGCCATCGAGTACTTTGCAGCCGGATGCCGAGAAGGCACCCTCCTCAAGAACAAGCTCCTCTGTGATGAGCCGGCTACCCTCGACGAGCTTCTGGACATAGCGGACAAGTACGCCACCGCTGATTCCTCGATGAAGACCGAGCTTCGGGTAGACGCGTCCGGAAAGGTACTCAACCCGGCGCCCAAGACGCCGGCTAGGGATTCCGGCCGACACCCCACTCGAACGACCACAAGTGCAAGGGCCCCGCGCCGCCTCCCGCCAGTCGGCAGGTGGCCACAGTTGAAGACGTGTCTCCTGAAGGGCGGCCCACGCCCAAGAAACCCAAGGGTGGCCGGCCGGCTTGGTGGCCGGCTTTCTCCTACGAGCAAACTCTCGACGCCCCGTGCAAGTTCCACAGCGGCGCGAAGCCGTCCAACCACACAACCCGGAAGTGCCATTGGCTCACCCGAATCTCCAAAGGCGAGGGGCTCGCGCCGCCTCCGCCTGCCGGCCCGCCGCCTCCGCCTCCGCCGCCTCCGGCAGCTCGGCCCGCGGTCGGAGCCGTGCATGACGAGTTCCCTGACGAGCAAGCAACCTACATCATCTTTACAAGCCAGCCCGAAGACCGGCGCAGCAAACGCCGAGAGCACCAGGAAGTTAGCGTGGTCGCTGCCGACCCCGCCAGACACATGCATTGGTCAGAAAAGCCCATCAGCTGGAGCCGGGCCGACCATCCAGAGGTGATGCCGTCTCCCGGTTCTTATGCCCTGGTCCTGGAAGCCACCCTCACGACAGACAGACGCGCTGCCCGCTTCTCCCGTGTGTTGATAGACGGCGGGAGCAGCATCAACATCCTGTACTGTGACACCCTGGAGAAGCTAAACGTCAAGACGAAGCAGCTCATGCCTACTCGGGCAGTGTTTCATGGCATCGTACCCGGCTTATCCTGCGCCCCCATTGGCAAGATCAAGATCGATGTACTTTTTGGGGACAAGGAGCATTTCCGCCGGGAAGCGATCTGGTTTGAAGTGGTGGACCTGGAGAGCCCTTACCATGCATTGCTTGGCCTACCTGCCTTGGCCAAATTCATGGCAGTTCCCCACTATGCATACCTCAAGATGAAGATACCAAGCACCAAAGGCGTCATCACCGTAGCCGGCGATTACAAGAAGTCCTCTGAGTGCGCGGCAGCCAGCAGCCGGCTGGCCGAGTCCCTTGTGATTGCCGCGGAAAAGAAGATGTTGGACCGAGTCGTTGCCATAGCCGGCAAGCAGTCGGCCGTGTCCCCCGATCCCAAGGAGCACGATGCTCAAGGATCCTTCCAGCCGGCCAAGGAGACGAAGAAGATACCTCTTGACCCCGAGCATCCAGAGAGGTTTGCCGTCATCGGGGCAAACCTGAACAGCAAATAGGAAGGCGAGCTCGCCGATTTCCTCCGTGAGAATCGGGACATCTTTGCATGGTCCCCCAAGGACATGCCGGGTGTTCCGAGGAAATTCGCCGAGCACAAACTACCCGTCCGAGAAGACGCAAAGCCAGTCAAACAACCCCTCCGCTGACTGTCGGAGGAGAAGCGCAAGATTGTGGGAGAGGAGATAGCCCGGCTTCTGGCAGCCAGCTTCATTATGGAAGTTTTCTTTCCAGAATGGCTTGCCAACCCGGTCCTCGTGCTAAAGAAGAATAACAAGTGGCGCATGTGTATAGACTACACGAGCCTCAACAAGGCCTGTCCCAAAGATCCTTTTGCCCTGCCAAGGATTGACCAAGTGATAGACTCCACAGCCGGACGCGAGCTATTGAGTTTCTTGGATGCTTACTCCGGATATCACCAGATAAAGATGGATCCAGAGGACCGCCTGAAGACCGCCTTTATCACGCCATTTGGAGCCTTCTGCTACCTGACTATGACATTCGGCTTGAGAAATGCCGGTGCCACTTTTCAGCGTTGCATGCAGAAGTGCCTCCTCAAGCAACTCGGCAAAAACGCTCACATTTACGTGGACGACATCGTGGTGAAGACGGAGAAGCACGGCACCTTGCTGGGAGACCTCAAGGAAACGTTTGAGAACTTACGCCGGTTCCAAATCAAGCTCAACCCCGAGAAATGCGTGTTCGGAGTGCCAGCCGGCCAGCTCCTAGGCTTCCTGGTCTCCGAACGCGGCATCGAATGCAACCCGGTGAAGATCAAGGCCATCGAGAGAATGGCGATCCCCACCAAGCTTCGAGACATTCAAAAGTTCACCAGGTGCTTGGCCTCCTTGAACCGCTTCATCAGCCGGCTCGGAGAGAAAGCTCTCCCCCTCTATCGCCTCATGAAGAAGAGCACTCACTTCGAGTGGAACGACCAGGCCGACCAAGCTTTTCACGAGTTGAAGAAGATGCTGGCCACGCCGCCTGTCCTCGCGGCGCCGACTGAGAAAGAGCCCATGCTCCTTTACGTCGCCGCAACCAGCCGGGTGGTCAGCACCGTCATTGTAGTCCAACGCCCAGAAGAAGGCCGAGCCCAGCCGGTCCAAAGGCCGGTGTATTATTTGAGCGAGGTGCTGTCCGCCTCAAAGCAGAACTACCCGCACTACCAGAAGATGTGTTACGGCGTGTACTTCACCGCCAAGAAGCTGAAGCCCTACTTTCAAGAGCATCCCGTCACGGTCGTATGCACCGCCCCGCTGGCCGAGATCATAGGCAGTCGGGACGCATCCGGCAGGGTGGCGAAATGGGCCATCGAGCTGGCCCCTTACACAATCTTCTACCAGCCCCGCACCGCCATCAAGTCCCAAGCACTGGCCGACTTCCTCGTCGACTGGGCCGAGACCCAGTACCTGCCGCCGGCTTCCGACTCCACCCATTGGCGCATGCACTTCGACGGGTCCAAGATGCGCACCGGCTTGGGAGACGGCGTCGTCCTTACCTCTCCCAAAGGCGACAAGCTCAGATACACGCTATAGATCCACTTTGCCGCCTCCAACAACGTGGCCGAGTACGAGGCGCTCATACACGGGCTCCGGCTTGCCAAAGAACTCGGCATTCGCCGGATCCTATGCTATGGCGACTCGGACTTGGTGGTCCAGCAATCATCCGGCGAATGGGATGCCAAGGACGCAAACATGGCGAGCTACCACTTCCTGGTTCAACAACTCAGCGGATACTTTGAAGGATGCGAGTTCCTCCATGTACCGCGAGCCGACAACGAGCCAGCCGATGCCCTGGCTCGAATAGGCTCCACTCGGCAAGCAATTCCAACCGGCGTCGCTCTACAACGCCTCCTCAAGCCGTCCATCAAGCCATCTCCAGAGTCCGACTCCATCTTCGTGCCGCCTGACCCCGATGCGGCCGGGTCCGGCTCGAAGAACCTAGCAGGCGACACCGAGACTCCCGCAGCCGGCTCGGGGACTTCGGCAACCGGCTCGGGGACTGCCACACCCGGCTCGGGGACTGCGGTAGCCGGCTCGGGGACTGCACCAGCACAACAGCCGGCGACCGACTCCAGCATCTCACCACCCAGCCCGCCCACCCTAGTGGCGGTAGCCACTTTGGCAGTAGAAGAAGTCGCGGCTCCATCATGGGCTCAGTCTATCCTCAACTTCCTAGTAAACCAAGATCTGCCGGCTGGCGAAACAGAAGCAAGACAAGTCCAACGTCGAGCCGGAGCATACACAATCGTCAACAGAGAACTAGTCAAGCGCAGTGTCACTGGAATCCTCCAACGGTGCGTCGAGCAAGAGAAGGGCATTGCAATCCTCAGAGACATTCACCAAGGAGAATGCGGCCACCATGCGGCCTCAAGATCACTTGTCGCCAAAGCCTTCCGCCATGGTTTCTTCTGGCCGACTGCTTTGGATGACGCCAAAGAATTAGTTAAATATTGCAAGGGGTGCCAACTCTTTAGCTCCAAGCAATACATGCCGGCTTCGGCACTCAAGACCATTCCCCTCACTTGGCCCTTCGCCGTTTGGGGACTGGACATGGTGGGCCCATTCAAGATGGCGCGCGGCAGCATGAAGCATCTGCTCGTCGCCGTGGACAAATTCACCAAGTGGATTGAAGCAAAGCCGATCAAGAAGCTGAATGGGCCGACTGTCGTGACGTTCATTGCAGACATAACAACTCGGTATGGCGTGCCACACAGCATCATCACCGACAATGGCACGAATTTTGCCAAAGGAGCTTTGGCACGTTTCTGCGCAGCCCAAGGTATCCGGCTGGACTTAGCATCTGTCGCCCACCCGCAGTCAAACGGCCAGGTTGAGCGAGCCAACGGCCTCATCCTCTCCGGCATCAAGCCCCGACTGGTCATACCTCTGGAGCGTTCAGCCGGCTGTTGGCTCGACGAGCTGCCGGCTGTCCTCCGGAGTCTGCGCACTACCCCAAACAAGTCAACCGGCTTCACCCCTTTCTTCCTTGTGTATGGTGCCGAGGCGGTCATCCCAACTGACATCGAGTTTGACTCGCCTTGAGTAACCATGTACACGAAAGCGGAGGCCAAGGAAGCACGAGAAGACGGCGTCGACCTGCTGGAAGAAAGCCGGCTGTTAGCCCTCAGCCGGTCTGCCATCTACCAGCAGGGTTTGCGCCGCTACCACAGCCGGAAGGTCAGGCCAAGATCTTTCCAAGAGGGCGATCTTGTGCTTCGGTTGATCCAGCGAACAACCGGCCAGCACAACCTCTCGGCCCCTTGGGAAGGCCCCTTCGTCATCAGCAGAGCTCTAGGCAACGACTCCTACTACCTGATCGACGCACAGAAGCCGAAGGCACGCAAGAGAGACGACTCCGGCAAGGAGTCGGAACGACCATGGAACTCCAACCTCCTTCGAAGATTTTATAGTTGAAACGTAGTATGTATCACGCTAACTTTTGTATTAAGTACGAGATGATAGGCCCCCCGAGGAGGGCTCGGGGACTGCCATCCCTTATTTATGAATGAAAAGTATCATGCTTATGACCTTATCATTTCATTTACTTGTTCCGTCCGGCACCGGGTTCAATTAGTCGGCTCGGGGACTGGCCGACTGGAGTTATATTAGAAGTCCTACCCGCAGTCAGACAAGTAGTGTGCCGGCTCCCAAGCCTTCTCTTGCCAAAAGTCGCAGTTCGAAGAACCGGCTGTCCGGCTGGCAAGAGTTAAAGGCAGGAACGGGCGCCCACACGAAAAACGGCTAGGGACTAACGGACTAATATAACAAAAGCCGGTTTTTTCTCCCACCGCCGACTGGCTACCAGAGTAGCCGGCCGGCCGGTTTCCATTCACTTCACTTCAATCCAAGAAAGCTCAAGTACTTGCCTCCCCAAAGAGGGAAGGCGGCAAAGGAAAAGGCCTAAGGATAAAAAGCATACGCGAATGGAAACCAAACATGCACATAACAATATTTACATAAAAGACCTCCGAGGGGCCAGCATTCAACATAGTTTGGATACACCCCCAGTGGGTGGAACTGCGAACACTTAATGAAGATTGTTCAAAAGACAACAAGCAGGAAAGATAAAGATGGCAGGTCAAGCTGGCGGAGCGACCGACGAGCCGGACTGGTTGGCGGAGATGGTCGTGTCGGCTGAAGGAGCGGCCTGCTGGCGAACTTCGGCTTGGTCACCGCCTCCCGTAGAGGGCGCGCTTCCACGCGCCTCGTTACTGGAGGCACGGTGGGCCTGAGGTCGGCCGGTTGTTCCACCAGCCGGCTCGACGTCTTCGCCGTCCTCCTCTTCATCATCCTCGCCCTCGTCGCTAGAGGCAATCTCCTCCGCCGAGTCCTCGCCCACCGCCGGGTTCAGCCCGAACCACTCCTCCAGCTGAGCAACACCGTCATCATCAATTTCGGGTGCGAAAACGCTGATGTCGGTGCACTCGGCGATCGTCGAAGCTCGCTGGGCGATAGCCGGCCTCACCTCCTCCAGCTCCGTGTCGGCCTCCATCCTCCAAGTGCACAGCTGGTCCACGCTCAGCCCTGGGTACCAAGCCCGAACGAACTCCAACGCCTGCCCGGCTCCGAGGCGGGCCGCCGACGCCTTCCAAGCCTCAAAGCGACCGACTGCGACCTCTAGCCAGTCGGCAGTTCGGCTTGGGGTGCGGGGGATCATCTCGCCGGGCCAGAGGGCGGCCAACACTTGCGCCCCGGCACGTTGGAGCCGGCGAAGCATCCGATGAGCCGGCTGCAACTGCGCCTGGACAGCCAAGAGCTGCTCCTCAAGCGTCCGGTTCGCATCCGGCGCGATGTTGGCCCCCGCCTAACGGTGCGCCTCGCGATGGGCCTCAATGCTTTGGGCGGCAAAGGCGGAATAGCCGGGGAAGTAGTCTGCACCAAAAAACAAGCAGCAGCTCAAGTTAAGCCAAAAACCCAGGCGGCAAGGGGCAGGAGAGGGGCGAGGAAGGCGGCTTACCGTCGATCAAATCCTCGATCCGGCCGAAGCCTTCATCCAGGGCTCGCTGGGTCTCAGCCCAGCAGGCCGCCTCGGTCTCATACTCTGCCTTCAGGGCGGCTTCGCTATCCTACGCCGCCTGCAGGGCCGCCTTGTGGCTCTTCTCCTGGTCGGCCAGCTTCTTGGCCAGGCGATCACGCTCCTGGACCAAGGCAGCGTACTCCGCATCCTTGGTATGAAGGGCGGCCTTCGCCTCGCCGAGCTCCTTCCTCAAGTCGGTGTTGGCCCCTGGAGACAAAGAAAAAGAAAAACCAATAAGGAAAGAGTCGTCAAGAAAGATCCGACCCGACTGCTCAGAAGTCGGCCCGAATCTCGGGGACTACACCCAGTGGGTGCGCTGACGCGCCCCCACAGGAGACAGACAAGATCGAGTACTTACTTCGGCTGTCGGCCAGGTCGTCGGTCCTCCGGCTCAACTCCCGAGCCTGGGAGTTGAAGGCGGCAGCACGGAGGTTGTGATATTCCTGGAAATTCATACAAGAGGCAAAAATAAGGTAGCCGTCAAGAAAGATCCGACCCGACTGCGCAGCAGTCAGCCCGAATCTTGGGGACTACACCCAGTGGGTGCGCTGACGCGCCCCCACGGAAGAAATTAAGAGAGCAAAGCAGCCAAGAACGAAGGACTCACCCGGATGGTGGCTCGCGTCGACAAGAACTCCTGGGTGAACTGTTGCAGCAGGGCGGCCTAAGCTTGCAGCCGGCTCCGGACCCCTTGAGCCGCCACATTCAGCTCGCCAGTCCCCCCCGCTGGGAGTCCACTCGGACGTGGCAGTGCTGGCCGCCTCCAGATCTTCCACCGACTGGCCCGCGCCCGCGACTCGGCGCAACTCCGGTGGAGCGGCGCCTCCCCCTGCGCGCCGGCCCGTCGCCGGCTGCACCTCGAGGCCGGCTCTGTTCTCCGGCTCACCCCCGGTCGGCCCCTCTGGCACCGCTGACGATTGGCCGCCTTGGCCCGCTCCGGTTGGCGCTGCTGGCGGCGCTTTCCTCGCAAAGGCCACGGGGTCCTCCCCCCTTTCCATCAGCGGTGGGTCTTGGACGATCTCCTCCGCCAAGGGCAATGGGGTGTCGGGGGCCACGGCTCGGAGGGGAATGGCGAGCAGCGGAGGCTGGTTGCACGAACCCTCCACCTCCGGCTCCGCGGTCGCCGCCTCCGTCTGGGCCTTGGCTGCCGCGTCGGCCTGCTCCCTCGCCGCCTGGGCGGCCGTTTTCTCCGCCACCTCGCGCTTCACGGGCGTTCCGCTCTGTGGCCTCCCTGAGGTCGGCGCGGGGGTCCACGCGGCGGGAGCTTGAAGAACCTCCAGTCGGCCCAACTACGGAGCCGCCCGGACCACGCTCAAGGGAAAGCGGCGCCCTGCCCAGCAAGCGGAAGAAATTAAGAAGAATGCTCGAACAAGAAGAGAATGATGAAGAGCATGCGACAAGGCAATTGACGACTTACGCTGAGACCGCCTGAGGCTGCTTCACCACCTTGCGGAAGCGGGCCGCTTTCGCGGCCGCCTCGTCTCGCTTGGTCGCTGCGGTGGAGGCTTTGAATTTCTTCGGCCGACTGCCGAAGAGGCCTGAAGCGGCCCGGCGCTTCTGTGCGCCACCACCGGCAGCCGGCGCGATGGACGAGCCCGCGCCCTGATGGTCGGCCGCCGGCTGACGACGCGGGGCGACTTCGGCTTCAGCATCGTCCGTCCAGTCCTCGAAGCTCGCGGTGAGCCTTGAGCCCCCGGGCTCGGCGTCGTCCCCCACGACGGCGTCTTCCATGGTGGCTGCCCCCAAGTCTGGATCATCGATGTCGTCCGCCGTGCGGTCGGGGGCATACTGGCGTTCTATCCCCGCTAACCCGGTCGTTGGCGGGAGAAGGGGGTTCTGCTAAGAAGAACCGACTGATCAAAAGCCGGCCGTCATAAAGCCGGCTACCAACGAAAAGAAGGAAGAAAAGAAAACTTACCACGAGCGGAGGGTTGGCGCGAGAATACGGCGCCTTGCCGTATCGCCAGTCTTCGGCGATCTTGCAATTTGAGATGTAATTTACCATATACGATACCTCCGCATGAGGCATCTCCCTGGTGCTCTGCCGGCTTGGGTCGAAGAGGCCGCTCATCTGGCACATCATGTGGGGCCGGCTTTGGAGAGGAGATATCCGGCGCTCCATGAAGGCGGCCACCAAGTCAGCCCCGTTCAGGTTTTCCGACTGGATCATCACCCGAAGCCGGGATACGGCGGCGTTCCCGGCCTGAGACAGTGACCGGGACCGGAAACTCCATGAGGGATGCCTCCCAGCCGGCGGGCCGGCTACGTAAGCTGGCAGGTTGACATGATCCCCTCGCTCGGCGATGTTCTTCACGTAGAAATATGATTTCTGCCAGATCTTCACCGACTGGATCAGGGGGATGGGCGGGAATGGGTTGTTCTCGCTCGCCCTCCTCATGGCGATGAAGGCCCCGCAGGTGGCGGGCACGCCTGCGACGACGGTGCCGAGCTTGCTCTAGAAGAACTCCCCCCAGAGCTCCAGCATGGGGAGCAGCCCCAAGAAACCTTCGCAGAGGGAGACGAAGGCCGACAGCAGCATCACCGCATTGGGCGTGAGGTGATGCGGCTGAAGGTTGTAGAACTCGGGGAAGGAGCGCAGAAATCCGCTCGCCGGAAGGCCGAAGCCGCGCAGGAAGTGTGAGCGGAAGACAACCCGCTCGCCCTCCTCCGGCGCCGGCAAAATCTCCGTCTTCGGCGCCAGGCGGACCCGCACGAGGTTGGCATCGGGCAGGCGCCGAGTCTGGCGGAGGAATTCAACGTGGTCCTCATGGACGTTGGAGCCGTCCCACGAGCTCGACAGCTCCATAGGAGCAAGACGATGTGGCGGCGCTGAGACGAGAGGCTGCGGCGGCGACGAGAGGAAGAAAGGAGGACGAGAGGGGGCGGAGCGAGAGGGAGCGTGCGAACCTCTGTCGCTCCCCCTCCTCCCCCTACTTATAGGCTCGCGTGGCGGAGCCGAGGAGGCGTGGCGTGGGGAAACGTGGGGATCGATCGTGCCCACTCCCCCACGTCCTGTGCTTGTTGCGCCCTAATGGCGAAATAAAATCGTCACGGGAAGGCGAGCGGTCCACCTGGGCCGCAGAAGATCAGCGTTCGGGTCGAGGCATAGGAGTGGCGGGCCTAGGCCTGCAGCGGCGTCCAGTCGCGCGCGTGCGATGGCAGGGTCTCGCTGCCACGTGGCCCGCGGGAGGGCCCGCGGTCAGCACGCGGGTCGACCAAGCTTTCCCACCTGCAAGACGCAGGGCTCCCCGAAAACGGCATACATCAGCAAAGCCGGCTCTTCAGGATAGGAAGCTGACCAAGCTTCTCGTCCCTTTGTCCGCCTCGAAGCTCGATCAGCTTCGGGGACTACTGTTGGAGTAAATAGCCATGGGTAGCCTAGCCGGCTTCCCCTGGCCCTTCTGAAAAAATCACGAGCCCGTCCGGCTCTCAAGAATCCAAGACATGGAGCCGCCTTCCCCCTTGCTGGCTGCCACCCAGGCCGGCTTTCGAAAGGCGGTCCGACTTTAGCCCTCATGAAGGAAGCCACAGGAGGGCCGACTTCGGGAAGCCGGCCATGAGAAGGCCGACTCCAAGAAGCCGGCTCCCATAAAGCGGTCAAGACCGTACCCTCAAAGTTTGCACCCACCTAACGGCAATGCGACGGGGCGTGGCTACAATGAAGCCTGCCACCCCCGTATCCCAGAACACGCCTGGCACAATGCGCCGTACGGAGTAGCCATGACCCGTCCGGCGCGGCACTGTTGCCATGTTGACCCTGATGTCACCCACGACGGGCCGCCAGTGCGGCCCACAGACAGGGGGCCCCTTCGGGCAGAGAGACGCCCGAAGGCGGCCACGCCTCCAACCAGTCGGCCCAAGACAGAGCCAGCTCCCCGCAGCCGGCTTGCCGCCTCCCTCGAAGGAGACGCCCCATTAAGGAGACAAGACGCGGTGAGGCTACAGCGATCGCTCGACGGGCGGCGGCACTGTAGCCGCGCCTACCACGACGAAGCCCACGTCACCAAGATGAAGCCACAGTAACCAGCCGCCGACCAGGCCCTGGACAGTGGGGCCTGCCTGTCGACCAAGGGGCCGGCAGCCGGCGGGACCCACCAGTCGGCAGGCCCCAGCAGCCGGCGCGGAAGCCGGTGAGCGCAGTCACAGACGGCTGGGCCCCGCGCCCAGTCGGATTACCATTGTACCGCCGAGGGGTAGGCCTATATAAACCCCCCGAGGCACCCATGCAAAGGGTTGGACCCCCGGCTAGTCCTAGACACCACACAAGGAGAAGAAGCAGGCTAGCCGTGTCCTTCTTCCTCCTCCCACCAAACAGCTCAAGGAGCATTGTGTATCTACTTGTTCATCTAGTGATCATGCGGAGACCCCGCGGAGCAGCAGTAGGGGTGTTATCTCCACGGAGAGCCCTGAAGCTGGGTAAGATCCGCCGGTGTGCATGTCTTCGCCTTATCCCGTTTCCAGGCACCGGCGATGTCTTACTGGCTCCCAAAATGATAAGCCACCCATTGGCATATGTCGCACCTAAACCACTCACACAATACTAACATAATTGGAACATAACTATCCTCAACATGCAACAAAGAGTCACTCCAAAGTCACTAATAGCGGAGAACGAACGAAGAGATTATGGTAGGGTACGAAACCACCTCAAAGTTATTCTTTCCAATCAATCCGTTGGGTTATTCCTATAAGTGTCACAAGCCCTAGAGTTGTACTAGAATAACACCTTAAGACACAAATCAACCAAAACCCTAATGTCACCTAGATACTCCAATGTCACCTCAAGTATCCGTGGGTATGATTATACGATATGCATCACACAATCTCAGATTCATCTATTCAACCAACACAAAGGACCTCAAAGAGTGCCCCAAAGTTTCTACCGGAGAATCACGACGAAAACGTGTGCCAACCCCTATGCATAGGTTCATGCACAACCCGCAAGTTGGTCACCAAAACATACATCAAGTGGCACGTGGTATCCCATTGTCACCACGATATCCACGCAAGACATACATCAAGTGTTCTCAAATCTTTAAAGACTCAATCCGATAAGATACTTCAAAGGGGAAACTCAATTCATTACAAGAGAGTAGAGGGGGGAGAAACATAGGATCCAACTATAATAGCAAAGCTCGCGATACATCAAGATCGTACATCTCAAGAACACGAAGAGAGAGAGATCAAACACATAGCTACTGGTACATACCCTCAGCCCCGAGGGGAACTACTCCCTCCTCGTCATGGAGAGCACCGGGATGATGAAGATGGCCACCGGTGAGGGTTCCCCGGCAGGGTGCCGGAACAGGGTCCCGATTGGTTTTTGGTGGCTACGGAGGCTTCTGGCGGCGGAACTCCCGATCTATCTTGGCGTTCTGGAAGTTTTAGGTCACGTAGGTATATATGGGTGCAGGAGGTACGTCAGGGGAGCCACGAGGGTCCCACGAGACAGGGGGCGCGCCCTAGGGGGGGGCGCCCCCTCGTGAGCACCTCGTTCCTTCCTTGACGTGGGTCCAAGTCCATCAGGTGTGTTTCCTTCCAAAAATAACTTCTCCAGTTGATTTCGTTCCGTTTCGACTCCGTCTGATATTCCTTTTCTTCAAAACACTGAAATAGGCATAAAACAACAAATCTGGGCTGGGCCTCCGGTTAATAGGTTAGTCCCAAATAATATAAAAGTGGATAATAAAGCCCAATATTGCCCAAAACAGTAGATAATATAGCATGGAGCAATCAAAAATTATAGATACGTTGGAGACGTATCAGTGTCCGTAAGCTATTCCATTACTGAAAAGTGATTGCTTTGTGCAATATAACAGCCCCTGCTGTTAAGAAAAGGTCTTCCAAGAATAATAGACATACTATCATCCTCGGGAATATCAAGAATAACAAAGTCCGTTAAAATAGTAACGTTTGCAACCACAACAGGCACATCCTCACAAATACCGACATGTATAGCAGTTGATTTATCAGCCATTTGCAAAGATATTTCAGTAGGTGTCAACTTATTCAAGTCAAGTCTACGATATAAAGAGAGAGGCATAACACTAACACCGGCTCCAAGATCACATAAAGCAGTTTTAATATAATTTCTTTTAATGGAGCAAGGTATAGTAGGTACTCTGGGGTCTCCAAGTTTCTTTGGTATTCCACCCTTAAAAGTATAATTAGCAAGCATGGTGGAAATCTCAGCTTCCGGTATCTTTCTTTTATTAGTAATGATATCCTTCATATATTTAGCATAAGGATTTGTTTTGAGCACATCAGTTAATCGCATACGCAAAAAGATAGGCCTAATCATTTCAGCAAAGCGCTCAAAATCCTCATCATCCTTTTTCTTGGATGGTTTCGAGGAAAAGGCATGGGTTTCTGAACCCAAGGTTCTCTTTCTTTACCATGTTTCCTAGCAACAAAGTCTCTTTTATCATAACATTGATTCTTTGATTGTGGGTTATCAAGATCAACAACAGGTTCAATTTCTACATCATTATCATTACTAGGTTGAGCATCATCATGAACATCATCATTAATATTTTTACTAGGTTCATGTTCATTACCAGATTGTGTTTCAGCATCAGACATAGATATATCATTTGGATTATCAGGTGGTTCAGCAATAGGTTCACTAGAAGTTTGCACAGTTCTATCATTTTTCTTTTTCTTCTTTTTAGAAGAACTAGGAACATTTTTGAGAATCTTGCTCGATTCTCTTAGGGTGGCCTTCAGGATACAAAGGTTCCTGAGTCATTCTACCAGTTCTAGTAGCCACTCTAACAGCATAATCATTTTTCTTACTATTCATTTCATCAAGCACTTCTTTTTGAGCTTTAAGTACTTGTTCTACTTGAGTGGTAACCATAGAAGCATGTTTGCTAACAAGTTTAAGTTCACCTTTAATATTCATATAATCACCCAAGCGTCTAATCATATAAGCATTTTATTTTAATTGTCTACCAAAATAAGCATTGAAGTCGTCTTGCTTAAACATAAAGTTATCAAACTCATCCAAGCACTGACTAGCAATTTTAGTAGGAGGGACTTCAGCTTTATCATATCTATAGAGAGAATTTACCTTTACTACCTGTGTCGGGATATCGGATCAGGAGGTTCTTCAGTAAATAAAGAATTGAGATCATATGTTTCTTCAACAGGCGGTGATTAAGACCATGTATTTCTTCAATAGGAGGTAAATTCTTAACGTCTTCAGCTTTAATACCTTTTTCTTTCATAGATTTCTTTGCCTCTTGCATATTTCGGGACTGAGAAATAGAACACCTCTCTTCTTCGGAGTTGGTTTAGGAATAGGATCAGTATTGGAGCAGGAGCTGGCTCAGGAGGTGCCCAATTATTTTCATTTGTCAACATATTATTCAATAGAATTTCAGCTTCATCCGGTGTTCTTTCCCTGAAAAGAGAACCAGCACAACTATCCAGGTAATCTCTGGAAGCATCGGTTAGTCCATTATAAAAGATATCAAGTATTTCAGGTTTCTTAAGAGGATGATCAGGCAAAGCATTAAGTAACTTGAGAAGCCTCCCCCAAGCTTGTGGGAGACTCTCTTCTTTAATTTGCACAAAGTTGTATATTTCCCTCAAAGCAGCTTGTTTCTTATGAGCAGGGAAATATTTAGCAGAGAAGTAATAAATCATATCCTGGGGACTACGCACACAACCAGGATCAAGAGAATTAAACCATATCTTAGCATCACCCTTTAATGAGAACGGAAATATTTTGAGTAATAAGTAGGTAGATCTCTCATTATTAGTGAACAGGGCAGCTATATCATTTAACTTAGTAAGATGTGCCACAACAGTTTCAGATTCATAGCCATAAAACGGATCAGATTCAACCAAAGTAATTATATCAGGATCAACAGAGAATTCATAATCTTTATCAGGAACACATATAGGTGAAGTAGCAAAAGCAGGGTCGGGTCTCATTCTATCTCTAAGTGATTCTTTGTTCCATTTAATTAATAACCTCTTAAGCTCATATCTATCCTTGCAAGCGAAAATAGCAGCAGAAGATTCCTTATCAAAAAGATAACCTTTAGGAATAACAGGCATGTTTTCATCATCACTATCATCATCGTATTCAGATTCAATAATTTCTTTTTCTCTAGCCCTAGCAATTTGTTCATCAAGAAATTCACCAAGGGGCACAGTAGTATCAGACATAGAAGCAGTTTCATCATAAGTATCATGCATAGCAGAAGTGGCATCATCAATAACATGCGACATATCAGAACGAATAGCAGAAGCAGGTGTAGGTGTCGCAAACTTACTCATAACAGAAGGTGAATCAAGTGCAGAGCTAGATGGCAGTTCCTTACCTCCCCTCGTAGTTGAGGGATAGATCTTGGTTTTTGGATCTCTCAAGTTCTTCATAGTGTCCAGCAGATATAAATCCCAAGTGACTCAAAGAATAGAGCTATGCTCCCCGGCAACGGCGCCAGAAATGTTCTTGATAACCCACAAGTATAGGGGATCGCAACAGCTTTCGAGGGTAGAGTATTCAACCCAAATTTATTGATTCGACACAAGGGGAGCCAAAGAATATTCTCAAGTATTAGCAGCTGAGTTGTCAATTCAACCACACCTGGAAACTTAGTATCTGCAGCAAAGTGTTTAGTAGCAAAGTATATGATAGTGGTGGTAGCGGCAACAAAAGTAAAGACAGCAAAAGTAATGTTTTTGGTATTTTGTAGTGATTGTAACAGTAGCAGCGGGAAAGTAAATAAGAAACCAGTATATGGAAAACTCGTAGGCATCGGATCAGTGATGGATAATTATGACGGATGCGGTTCATCATGTAACAGTCATAACATAGGGTGACACAGAACTAGCTCCAATTCATCAATGTAATGTAGGCATGTATTCCGTATAGTCATACGTGCTTATGGAAAAGAACTTGCATGACATCTTTTGTCCTACCCTCCCGTGGCAGCGGGGTCCTATTGGAAACTAAGGGATATTAAGGCCTCCTTTTAATAGAGAACCGGAACAAAGCATTAGCACATAGTGAATACATGAACTCCTCAAACTATGGTCATCACCGGTAAGTATCCCGATTATTGTCACTTCGGGGTTAACGGATCATAACACATAATAGGTGACTATAGACTTGCAAGATAGGATCTATAATGAAAACATAATAGGTTCAGATCTGAAATCATGGCACTCGGGCCCTAGTGACAAGCTTAAGCATGCAAAGTCATAAACATGGCATATGATGTTGGGGAATGTAGTAATTTCAAAAATTCCTGACACGCAAGATCATGGTGATGCATAGCAACGAGAGGGGAGAGTGTTGTCTACGTACCCTCGTAGACCGAAAGCGGAAGCGTTATAACAACGCGGTTGATGTAGTCGTACGTCTTCACGGCCCGACCGATCAAGCACCGAAACTACGGCACCTCCGAGTTTTTGCACACGTTCAGCTCGATGAGATATCCCCGGGGACTCCGATCCAGCAATGTCGGGGATGAGTTCCGTCAGCACGACGGCGTGGTGACGATCTTGATGTTCTACCGTCGCAGGGCTTCGCCTAAGCACCGCTACAATATTATCGAGGACTTATGGTGGAGGGGCACCGCACACGGCTAAGAGATCAATGATCAATTGTGTCTATGGGGTGCCCCTGCCCCCGTATATAAAGGAGTGGAGGAGGGGGGCGGCCAAGGAGGGTGGCGCGCCCTAAGGGGGGGAGTCCAACTCCCACCGGGAGTAGGACTCCCCTTTTTCCTATTAGGAGTAGGAGAGGGAAGGAAGAGGAAGGAGGGAGGAAGGAAAGGGGGGCGGCCCTCCCAATTCGGATTGGGCTTGGGGGGGCGCCCCCTCCCTTGCTCCTTTCCCCTCCTTTCCACTAAGGCCCAATAAGGCCCATATACCTCCCGGGGGGTTCCGATAACCTCCCGGTGATCCGGTATTGTCCCAATCTTACCCGGAACCTTTCCGGTGTCCAAATATAGTCGTCCAATATATCGATCTTTATGTCTCGACCATTTCGAGACTCCTCGTCAAGTCCGTGATCACATCCGGGACTCCGAACAACCTTCGGTACATCAAAATATATAAACTCATAATGAAACTGTCATCGTAACGTTAAGCGTGCGGACCCTACGGGTTCGAGAACAATGTAGACATGACCGAGACATGTCTCCGGTCAATAACCAATAGCGGAACCTGGATGCTCATATTGGCTCCTACATATTCTACGAAGATCTTTATCGGTCAGACCGCATAACAACATACGTTGTTCCCTTTGTCATCGGTATGTTACTTGCCCGAGATTCGATCGTCGGTATCAATACCTAGTTCAATATCGTTACCGGCAAGTATCTTTACTCGTTCTAATACATCATCCCGTAACTAACTCATTAGTTGCAATGCTTGCAAGGCTTATGTGATGTGCATTACCGAGTGGCCCAGAGATACCTCTCCGACAATCGGAGTGACAAATCCTAATCTCGAAATACGCCAACCCAACAAGTATCTTCGGAGACACCTGTAGAGCACCTTTATAATCACCCAGTTATTGTGACGTTTGGTAGCACACAAAGTGTTCCTCCGGTAAACGGGAGTTGCATAATCTCATAGTCATAGGAACATGTATAAGTCATGAAGAAAGCAATAGCAACAAACTAAACGATCAAGTGCTATGCTAACGGAATGGGTCAATCACATCATTCTCCTAATGATGTGACCGTTAATCAAATGACAACTCATGTCTATGGCTAGGAAACATAACCATCTTTGATTAACGAGCTAGTCAAGTAGAGGCATACTAGTGACACTTTGTTTGTCTATGTATTCACACATGTATTATGTTTCCGGTTAATACAATTCTAGCATGAATATAAACATTTATCATTATAAGGAAATAAATAATAACTTTATTATTGCCTCTAGGGCATATTTCCTTCAGTCTCCCACTTGCACTAGAGTCAATAATCTAGTTCACATCGCCATGTGATTTAACCAATAGTTCACATCACCATGTGATTAACACCCATAGTTCACATCGTCATGTGACCAACACCCAAAGGGTTTACTAGAGTCATAATCTAGTTCACATCGCTATGTGATTAACACCCAAAGAGTACTAATGGTGTGATCATGTTTTGCTTGTGAGAGAAGCTTAGTCAATGGGTCTGTCACATTCAAAGCCGTATGTATTTTGCAAATTTTCTATGTCTACAATGCTCTACATGGAGCTACTCTAGCTAATTGCTACAACTTTCAATATGTATCCAGATTGAGACTCAGAATCATCGGGGTAAAATCTTGCATCGACGCAACTCTTTACGATGAACTCTTTATCACCTCCATAACCGAGAAATATCTCCTTAGTCTTCTAAGGATAATTTTGACCGCTGTCTAGTGATCCACTCCTGGATCAATATCATACCCCCTTGCCAAATTCGTGTCAAGGTACACAATAGGTTCAGTACACAGCATAGCATACTTTATAGAACCTATGGCTGAGGCATAGGGAATGATTTTCATTCTCTTTCTATTTTCTGATGTGGTCGTGTTTTGAGTGTACTCAACTTTACACCTTGCAATACAGGCAAGAACTCCTTCTTTGACTGTTCCATTTTGAACTACTTCAAAATCTTGTCAAGGTATGTACTCATTGAAAAATCTTATTAAGCGTCTTGATCTATCTCTATAGATCTTGATGCCTAATATGCAAGCAGCTTCACCAAGGTCTTTCTTTGAAAAACTTCTTTCAAACACTCCTTTATGCTTTCCAGAAAATTCTACATCATTTCCGATCAACAATATGTCATTCACATATACTTATCAGAAAGGTTGTAGTGCTCCCACTCACATTCTTGTAAATACAGGCGTCGCCACAAGTCTGTATAAAACTATATGCTTTGATCAACTCATCAAAGCGTATATTCCAACTCCGAGATGCTTGCACCAGTCCATAGATAGATCACTGGAGCTTGCACATTTTGTTAGCACCTTTAGGATTGACAAAACCTTCTGGTTGTAACATATACAACTCTTCTTTAATAAATCTATTAAGGAATGCAGTTTTGACATCCATTTGTCAGATTTCATAAAATGTGGCAATTGCTAACATGCTTCGGACAGACTTTAAGCATCGATACGAGTGAGAGAATCTCATCGTAGTCAACACCTTGAACTTGTCGAAAAATTTTTGTGACAATTCGAGTTTTGTAGATAGTAACACTACTATCAGTGTTCGTCTTCCTCTTGAAGATCCATATATTCTCAATGGCTCGCCGATCATCGGGAAAGTCAATCAAAGTCCATACTTTGTTCTCATACATGGATCCCATCTCAGATTTCATAGCCTCAAGCCATTTCGCGGAATCTGGGCTCATCATCGCTTCCTCATAGTTCATAGGTTCGTCATGGTCTAGTAACAGGACTTCCAGAACAGGATTACCGTACCATTCAGGTGCGGATCGTACTCTTGTTGACCTATGAGGTTCGGTAGTAACTTGATCTGAAGTTTCATGATCATCATCATTAGCTTCCTCACTAATTGGTGTAGGAATCAGTGAAACTGATTTCTGTGATGAACTACTTTCCAATTCGAGAGAAGGTACAACTACCTCATCAAGTTCTACTTTCCTCCCACTCACTTCTTTTGAGAGAAACTCCTTCTCTAAAAGGATCCATTCTTAGCAATGAATATCTTGCCTTCGGATCTGTGATAGAAGGTGTACCCAACAGTCTCCTTTGGGTATCCTATGAAGACACATTTCTCTGATTTGGGTTCGATCTTATCATGTTGAAGCTTTTTCACATAAGCATCGCAGCCCCAAACTTTAAGAAATGACAACTTAGTTTTCTTGCCAAACCATAGTTCATATGGTGTTGTCTCAACAGATTTACATGGTGCCCTATTTAACGTGAATGCAGCTATCTCTAATGCATAACCCCAAAACGATAGTGGTAAATCGGTAAGAGACATCGTAGATCGCACCATATCTAATAAAGCATGGTTACGACAATCGGACACACCAAAACACTGTGGTTGTGAAACTATTCCACATTATTTTAAATGAAGGCCAAACTCGTAACTCAAATATTTTGCCTCCACGATCAGATTGTAGAAACTTTATTTTCTTGTTATGATGATTCTTAACTTCACTCTGAATTTCTTTGAACTTTTCAAATGTTTTAGACTTGTATTTCATTACTTAGATATACCCATATCTGCTTAAATCATCTGTGAAGGTCAGAAAATAATGATACCCGCTGCGAGCCTCGACACTCATCGGACCACATACATCAGTATGTATTATTTCCAATAAGTCAGTGGCTCAATCCATTGTTCCGGAGAACGGAGTTTTAGTCATCTTGTCCATGAGGCATCGTTCACAAGCATCAAGTGATTCATAACCAAGTGATTCCAAAAGCCCATCAGCATGGAGTTTCTTCATGCGCTTTACACCAATATGACCTAAACGGCAGTGCCACAAATAAGTTGCACTCTCATTATTAACTTTGCATCTTTTGGCACCAATATTATGCGTATCACTATGATCAAGATTCAGGAAACCATTTACATTGGATGTAAGACCATAGAAGGTTTTATTCATGTAAACAGAACAACAATTATTCTCTGACTTAAATGAATAACTGTATTGCAATAAACATGATCTAATCATATTTATGCTCAACGCAAACACCAAATAACATTTATTTAGTTCCAGTACTAATCCCAAAGGTACAGGGAGTATGCGATGGTGATCTTATCAACCTTGGAATCATTTCCAACACACATCATCACCTCGCCCTCAACTAGTCTTTGTTTATTTTGTAACTCCTGTTTTGAGTTACTAGTCATAGCAACAGAACCGATCAAATGTCGTGGGGTTACTATGAACACTAGTAAAGTAACATCAATAACATGTATATCGAATATACCTTTGACTTTGCCATCCTTCTTATCTGCCAAGTATTTGGGGCAGTTCCGCTTCCAGTGACCATTCTTTTGTAGTAGAAGCACTCAGTTTCAGGCTTGGGTCTAGCTTTGGGCTTCTTCATGGGAGTGACAACTTGCTTGCCATTCTTCTTGAAATCCCCTTTATTTCCCTTGCCCTTTTACTTGAAACTAGTGGTCTTGTCAACCATCAACATTTGATGTTTTTCTTGATTTCTACCTACATTAATTTCAGCATCACGAAGAGCTCGGGAATCGTTTTCGTCATCCCTTGCATATTATAGTTCATCATGAAGTTCCAGTAACTTGGTCATAGTGACTAGAGAACTCTGTCAATCACTATCTTATCTGGAAGATAAACTCCTACTTGATTCAAGCGATTGTAGTACTCACACATTCTGAGCACATGCTCACTGGTTGAGCTATTCTCCTCCATCTTATAGGCAAAATACTTGTCAGTGGTCGCATACCTCTTGACTCGGGCATGAGTCTGAAATACCAATTTCAGTTCTTGGAACATCTTATATGCTTCTTTTCATTCAAAACAATTTTGAACTCCCGGTTCTAAGCCGTAAAGTATGGTGCACTAAACTATCAAGTAGTCATCATACCGAGCTTGCTAAACGTTCAAAACAGTTGCATCTGCTCCTGCAATAGGTCCGTCACCTAGCGGTGCATCAAGGACATAATTCTTCTGTGCAGTAATGAGGATAATCCTCAGATCACGGAGATAGTCTGCATCATTGCTACTAACATCTTTCAACTTATTTTTCTCTAGGAACATATCAAAAATAAACGGGGAGCTACATCGCAAGCTATTGATCTACAACATAGATATGCAAACACTATCAGGTACTAAGTTCATGATAAATTAAAGTTCAATTAATCATATTACTTAAGAACTCCCACTTAGATAGACATTTCTCTAGTCATCGAAATGATCACATGATCCATATCAACTAAACCATGTCTGATCATCACGTGAGATGGAGAAGCTTTCAATGGTGAACATCACTATGTTGATCATATCTACTATATGATTCATGCTCGACCTTTCGGTCTCAGTGTTCTGAGGCCATATCTGCATATGCTAGGCTCGTCAAGTTTAACCCGGGTATTCTGCGTGTGCAAAACTGGCTTGCACCCATTGTATGTGAACGTAGAGCTTATCACACCCGATCATCATGTGGTGTCTTGGCATGACGAACTGTATCAACGGTGCATACTCAGGGAGAACACTTGTACTTTGAAATTTCGTGAGAGATCTTATTATAATGCTACAGCCGTACTAAGCAAAATAAGATGCATAAAGGACAAACAGCACATGCAATCAATATAAGTGATATGATATGGCCATCATCATCTTGTGCCTTTGATCACCATCTCCAAAGCACCGTCATGATCACTATCATCACTGGCTTGACACCTTGATTCAAAACCTTCAACAAGGACCAGCCATAGTCAAACTCGATTCAACTAAAGTTGGAGAAACACACACCCGCCAACCACCTCTGTGCAAAGCACGTCGGTAGAACCAGTCTCATGAACACAGTCATGTAATGTCGGTCTGGGCCACTACATCTAACAATACCGCCGAATCAAAGTAAGACATTGTTGGTAAGCAATATGACTATTATCACCCACAACTCATTGTGTTCTACTCGTGCATATAACATCTACGCATAGACCTGGCTCGGATGCCACTGTTGGGGAACGCAGTATTTCAAAAAAGTTCCTACGATCATGGAAGATCTATCTAGGAGATCCATAGCAATGCGAGGGGAGAGTGTGTCTACGTACCCTCGTAGACCGAAAGCGGAAGCATTTAGTAACACGGTTGATGTAGTCGAACATCTTCATGATCCAACCGATCCAAGCACCGAAGGTACAGCACCTCCGTGTTCAGCACACGTTCAGCTCGATGACGTCCCTCGATCTCTTGATCCAGTTGAGGATGAGGGAGAGTTCCGTCAGCACGACGGTGTGGCGATGGTGATGATGAAGTTACCGATGCAGGGCTTCGCCTAACCACCACGACGATATGACCGAGGTGTGTAACTATGGAGGGGGCCATCGCACATGGCTAAAAGATCAACTTGTCTGTTCTAGGGTGCCCCCCTCCCCACGTATATAAAGGAGGGGGGATGGGAGGGCCATCCGGCCCCTAGGGCATGCCCAAGAGGGGAGTCCTACTAGGACTTCCACCAAAAGGGAGAGAGGGGAAGGAAGGAGAGGGAGAGAAGGAGAAGGAAGGAGGGGGGCACCGCCCCCTCCCTAGTCCAATTCGGACTAGCCCATGGGGGCGGCCTGCCCTTGTGGCCCTTCCTCTCTCTCCCCCTAAGGCCCATGAAAGCCCATTAGTTCCCCCGGGGGTTCCAATAACCCCCCGGCACTCCGATAGTCATCTGATACCCCTCGGATCTCATCGTTGTCCGCATAACATCGTCTAATACATCATTCTTTATGTCTCAACCATTTAGAGACTCCTCGTCATGTCCATGATCTCATCCGGGACTCCGAACAAACTTCGGTTCATCAAAACACCAAACACATAATACAAATCGTCATCGAATGTTAAGCGTGTGGACCCTACGGGTTCAAGAACTATGTAGACATGACCGAGACACATCTCTGGTCAATAACCAATAGCGGAACCTAGATGCTCATATTGGCTCCTACATATTCTACGAAGATCTTTATCGGTCAAACGGCATAACAACATACGTTGTTCCCTTTGTCATCGGTATGTTACTTGCCCGAGATTCTATCGTTGGTATACCTAGTTCAATCTCATTACCGGCAAGTCTCTTTACTCGTTCCGTAATGCATCATCCTGCAACTAACTCATTAGTCACCTTGCTTGCAAGGCTTATAGTGATGAGCATTACCGAGAGGGCCCAGAGATTCCTGTCCGATACACGGAGTGACAAATCCTAATCTCGATCTATGCCAACTCAACAAACACCATCAAAGACACCTGTAGAGCATATTTATAATCACCCAGTTACGTTGTGACGTTTGATAGCACACAAGGTGTTCCTCCGGTATTCGGGAGTTGCATAATCTCATAGTCAGAGGAACATGTATAAGTCATGATGAAAGCAATAGCAATAAAACTAAATGATCATTATGCTAAGCTAACAAATGGGTCTTGTCCATCACATCATTCTCTAATGATGTGATCTCGTTGATCAAATTACAACACATGTCTATGGTCAGGAAACTTAACCATCTTTGTTTAACGAGCTAGTCTAGTAGAGGCATACTAGGGACACTCTGTTTGTCTATGTATTCACACATGTACTAAGTTTTCGGTTAATACAATTCTAGCATGAATAATAAACATTTATCATGATATAAGGGAATATAAATAAAAACTTTATTAATGCCTCTAGGGCATATTTTCCTTCAGTGGCTGCTTCGTGGCTCTTCTGACTTGCACTCCAAGTCTCCTGGGTGTCTTTGGTCCACGAAAAATCATCACGAAAGTTTTATTATGTTTGGACTCCGTTCGGTATTCCTTTTCTGCAAAAACTCTAAAACAAGGAAAAAACAGAAACTAGCATTGGGCTCTATGTTAATAGATTAGTCCCAAAAATCATATAAAATAGCATATTAATGCATACAGAACATCCAAAACAGATAATATAATAGCATGGAACAATCAAAAATTATAGATACGTTGGAGACGTATCAAGCATCCCCAAGCTTAATTCATGCTCGTCCTCGAGTAGGTAAATGATAAAAAACAAATTTTTTGATGTGGAATGCCACCTAACATATTTATCCATGTAATTCTCTTTATTGTGGCATGAATGTTCAGATCCGTAAGATTCAAAACAAAAGTTTAATATTGACATAAAAATAATAATACTTCAAGCATACGAACAAAATAATTATGTCTTCTCAAATTAACATGGATAAAGAAAGCTTATCCCTACAAAATCATATAGTCTGGCTATGATCCATCTTCATCACACAAAATATTCAAATCATGCACAACCCTGATGACAAGCCAAGAAATTGTTTCATACTTTTGATGTTCTCAAACTTTTTCAATTTTCACGCAATACATGAGCATGAGCCATGGACATAGCTATATAGGTGGAATAGACGATGGTTGTGGAGAAGACAAAAAGAAGGAGATAGTATCACATCAACTAGGCGTATCAACGGGCTATGGAGATGCCCATCAATAGATACCAATGTGAGTGAGTAGGGATTGTCATGCAACAGATGCACTAAAGCTATAAGTTTATGAAAGCTCAAAAAGAAAACTAAGTGGGTGTGTATCCAACATGCTTGCTCACGAAGATCTAGGGCAATTTGAGGAAGCCCATCATTAGAATATACAAGCCACATTTTATAATGAAAATTCCCACTAGTATATGAAGGTGATATCATATGATAACCTCTATCATTTAGATCATGGTGCTACTTTGAAGCACAAGTGTGGTAAAAGGATAGTAATATTGTCCCTTCTCTCTTTTCTCTCATATTTTTTTGTTGGGCCTTCTCTCATTGTTTTGGACTTTTTATTTTATTTTTATTTTTTGTCTGGAGTCTCATCCCGACTTGTGGGGGGATCATAGTCTCCATCATCCTTTCCTCACTTGGGACAATGCTCTAATAATGAAGATCATCACACTTTTATTTACTTACAACTCAAAAAATACAACTCGATACTTAGAACAAAATATGACTCTATATGAATGCCTCTGGCGGTGTACTGGATGTGCAATGAATCAAGAGTGACATGTATAAAAATGATGAACGGTGGCATTCCCACAAATACGATGTCAACTACATGACCATGCAAAGCAATATGACAATGACGGAGCATGTCTTAATAAACGGAACGGTGGAAAGTTGCATGGCAATATATCTTAGAATGGCTATGGGAATGCCATAATAGGTAGGTATGGTGGTTCTTTTGAGGAAGGATATGTGGTGGGTTTATGGTACCAGCAAATGTTGTGCGGTACTAGACAGGCTAGAAATGGCGGAAAGGTGTGAGTGCGTATAATCCATGGACTCAACATTAGTCATAAAGAACTCACATACTTATCGCAAAAATTATTAGTCATCAAAGCAAAGTACTACATGCATGCTCCTACGGGGTAGATTGGTAGGAAAAGACCATCGCTCGTCCCCGACCGCCACTCATAAGGAAGACAATCAATAAATAAACCATGCTCCAACTTCATCACATAACGGTTCACCATACGTGCATGCTACGGGACTCATAAACCTTAACACAAGTATTTCTCTAATTCACAACTACTTACTATCATGAATCTAATATCACCATCCTCATATCTCAAAACAATCATAAGGAATCAAACTTCTCATAGTATTCAATGCACTTTTATATGAAAGTTTTCATTATATCCCTCTTGGATGCCTATCATATTATGAATAATTTTATAACCAAAGCAAATTACCATGCTGTTTAGAGACTATCAAAATAATATAAGTGAAGTGCGAGAGTTCATCAATTTCTATAAAATAAAATCACCGCAGTGCTCTAAAAAGATATAAGTGAAGCAATAGAGCAAATATGCCTAGCTCAAAATATATAAGTGAAGTGCATAGAGCATTCTAATAAATCACGATTCATGCGTGTCTCTCCCAAAAGGTGTGTACGGCAAGGATGATTGTGGCAAACTAAAAAACAAAGAATCAAATCATACAACACGCTTGTCGGTGTCAAAACCGGCAGATCTCGGGTAGGGGGTCCCGAACTGTGCGTCTAGGCGGATGGTAACAGGAGGCAGGGCACACGATGTTTTACGTTGGTTCGGGCCCTCTTGATGGAGGTAATACCCTACGTCCTGCTTGATTGTTCTTGATAATATGAGTAGTACAAGAGTTGATCTACCACGAGATCGAAGAGGCTAAACCCTAGAAGCTAGCCTATGGTATGATTGTTGTTGTTAGTCCTACGGACTAAACCCTCTGGTTTATATAGACACCAGAGGGGCTAGGGTTACACAGAGTCGGTTACAAGGAAGGAAATCTACATATCCGTACTACCAAGCGTGCCTTCCACGCCAAGGAGAGTCACATCCGGACACGGGATGAAGTCTTCAATCTTGTATCTTCATAGTCCAACAGTCCGGCCAAAGGATATAGTCCGGCTGTCCGGATACCCCCTAATCCAGGACTCCCTCAGTAGCCCCTGAACCAGGCTTCAATGATGATGAGTCCGGCGCACAGATTGTCTTCGGCATTGCAAGGCGGGTTGCTCCTCCGAATACTTCATAGAAGATTTTGAACACGAGGATCGTGTCCGGCTCTGCAAAACAAGTTCCACATACCACCGTAGAGAGAATAATATTTTCACAAATCTAATCTGCCGACGCATTCCCGGTGTGACATCACACCACAGCCAGGTCTTTATTCGAATCATTTTTCATAACCAATCTCAGCGTGTTTCGCGAGGAGATTTCCTTGGCACGTCTTGTCGAAGCAGAGATCGTGTCCCCTTTATTACGGGATTCTCATCAATACGGACGTGGGTAACCCAACCGTGCTTATTGGTAGGACCCCTAGATCTTAGGCAAGTCCCAAACGGCTACGAGGAGGACGCTTGATATTCACCCTCTTTATAAAGGGGACAAGGCTTTTTCTTTTTTTCCCTCTCGTGCTTAATCAAATCCTTCCCCCGCCTCGAGTTCTAACACCCAAAGCTCAGGTCAGGTGCTTCAGACCTTCAACTATGTCCGGATCCAACCTTCAAGGTCGGTGGATGCCTTCCTCCATCACGGAGGAGGACATCAAGAGGTTGAGAGAGGCCAGATATTTGACCGCCAAAATTTCGCATCAGCTGCCCGCTCGAGGGCAGGTCGTCCCTACTCCCGAACCCAACGAGAGCATCGTGTTCGTCTCCCACTTCCTCCAGGACTAGGCCTCACTCTGGATCCCTTCGTTAGGGGTCTCATGTTCTATTATGGGCTAGATTTTCATGATCTGGCCCCGGATTCCCTTCTTCACATCTCGACATTTATTGTCGTATGTGAGGCCTTCCTCCGCATTACCCCTCACTTCGGCCTGTGGCTCGACCTTCGATGTGAAGCCGAAGATGATCGAGGGGCAGCATGCAGTGTGCGGAGGTGCTTTAATAAGCAAAATCGCTGATGCTCCATGGCCTGAGGGCTTATTCCCAGAGGTGTCCAGATTATGGCAGCAGGAGTGGTTCTACATCACAGCTCCCCGAAGTGCCAAGTGGGTAGCTTCCCCCACCTTTCGCTCAGGCCCCCCACCACAACTGATGTCATGGATCAGCAGGGGCTGAGCTGGGGTCCAGCCAAGGACGTGCCAATACTGCAAAGCCGTATCCGAGATATCTTTGAGGGAGATTTCAGTCTGGTTATGGTAGTGCAAGTTATGCTAGTCCGTCAAGTCCAGCCTTGCAAACGTCGGCCCCTTCGCATGTGGGAATTCAACCCGGAAGGACCACGAGCTATTCAACATTTCCTTGGCATGAAGCACGAAGAGATGTAAAAATTGTTCTTCAGACCACAAATAATGTGTCCGGACATTACTGAGGATGCAGGTCTGAGCTGCAATCGCCCGGATACCCAAGTAAGTAGCCCCGCATCCGAACACACTGTCTATTTATTTATTGCAACATTGCCCTAAAAAAGCCGCTCTTTGACCCAGGATTGGATAGCGAAGGCAAAGTTGATCAGGTGTCCGGCCCCCCTCCCTGAGACCTCACCAAATCTTGTGCTAACCAGGATGCTGGAGATCGTGCCTTATCAAGCGCCCTCAGGAGAAGATAAAGAGGGGAACAAGAAGGCTAGCTCCTCCGCAAAGGAGGTTAGCCGGGGAGGAGGAATTGAAACTTCCTCTCCTCGGGGAAGGAAGAGAACCGCCTCTGAGGACCCGGAGACAATGATCTCCAAACGGGGGAAGAAATCTTCGCCGGAGGTTCCTGCCCTGGGGGATACCCTGGCCGCACTATTCCCTCAAGGGGATCAGCCCTCCACCGAGCTGTAAGTAAAAGGGTACTTCATAATGAAAATATCTCGCTTTACTTTTGTGGAAAATAATCGAAGCATTTATCTTGTAGTTTGGATCTTAGCCCTTCTCAGCAGAGCTCGTCTTCAGGGGATCTTCTTCTAGAGATGATGGAGAGCGAAACGCCTCCCCCTGCCACACTGCCTCACGAGGCGGGCGACCCCGAGGTGTCGTCGCGGATGGTTTCTCCTGATCTGGCAAGGCCAGAAAGTAATCCTATGGCCACCCGAAGTCCTCAGTATCCGGCCCTTGAAGAGAGCAATCAAAAGAGTCCGGCACCATCTGGTGTGCGGTCGGACGTACTGAGGGATCTGCTAGAGCAAGCGGCTATCTCATAAGAGCACCACAAGTTGATGGGTACGGTGATTGAAAGGATTTCGTCCGCCGAAAGCGGGTTGCATGAAGCCTTTATGAGTCTACTGTCGGGTTTTGAGGTACACGCAACGATGTACATTGTTGACAGTACCGCACATTTTTAGATGTTCCCTGTGTAGATAGTAGCCCCTGAGACTCTGGTTGTCATCAAAAATGGCGGCAAACAGAGGATCATAGTCCCAGGTAATAACCAAACCGCCTTTATGTGCAGGTGGTTGAAGCTCCGATGGCTAGTCGGACTGATGGGTTTGCCGAACTAAAGCGGCAGCTGGATGCGGCAGATGCCGACATCGTGCTTGTTAACAAGCGGCTTGACGAGGCACAGGGTAAGTGATTTTTCTGGTGATTGTCACATAATAAGAGTTGCATGATGCCAGTGTCTTTAATATGTTGTGACTGCAGATGGAGCTGCCACCGTGGAGACCCTTCGGGCAAAGCTTGCCCGGGCCAAGAAGCAAGCAAGGAGTAGCAATGCAGCCGCTTTAAAGGCGACCGAAGAGTTAACGGCCGAACAGGCCGCGCATTGCGAGAGCAAAGAAAAAATAGCCAAGATGGCTATAGAGTTAAAAGATGCTGCTGACTGTTACCAGCTTCTTGAAGAAGAAAACCGGGCGAAGGCGACGGACCTGGAGAAGGCCCGGGTTGCTGCCAAGGAAGCCCTCTCCAAAATTAGAGCGACGAAGGAGGAGCTGCATCAAGCTGCGGATATTGTATCAGGGAAGCCCTTCTTGTTGCGGACTAAGTTCGGGGATCCAAAGTATGCACCTCTAGACCGGCTATGGAGTTCTGCGGACGCCTACGTGGATTTGGCTGCAAGTGCTGCTGATGCGGCCGAGTACTTCAAGGATCGGAAACATCACGAAGTGGAAAAACTGTTTTGGTCACAGTTTCATGCTCTAGCCCGTTTGCTGCTGTTGAATGAGCAAATGGCCGAGTGAGCCGGGCTCCATAGATTATCCGGACTTGCCATGAGGTCCGTTGTGGATCATCTGTGGCCGAAAGGGCCAAGGCCGAATAGCTACTTTAGCTTAGTGCAACAATTCCTTGGTGCTGTGCCACACATCGATGCTGTAAAGAGGTCGGTATGTATAGAAGGCTCGCGGATGGCCCTTGCCCGTGTCAAAACATACTGGGCGGAGATGGATGCCACCACTGTTACGGCACAGGGTTCGGCCATAGGCCGAGTGGCTGTCGAGCACTACTTTGAAGAAGTTCTTAAAGGCGCTCGTTTGATAGAGGCTCGGTGCTCCGAGAATATTATGTTTGAGTGACATGTATTCCCATTGTAAAAACAATGTTTTATTGAGTTTATCAAGGCTGTATTTATACTTTTGCCCGAAAGTACTATGATGCCTCCTGTGCGGCCGTTTATGTATATATGTATATAACCTGAAAGATGGCAGTCATCGGCTTCAGCCCCCACGCATATAATGCGGGGGTGTTCGCAGAAGACGCATGTTCACACTTGATCCAACGTCTTGGTCCATTAAGGAGGTGATAGCGCAGCGAACTAGGCAATCAGACTATAATGCTTTAACACTTTCACTTAGCCAGAGGAGTTTGACAGTGGGGCTACTATATAGGCCCTGGTGGCTCCGCGCTCATCCGAATTCGGGGCGCGTACATGCCTGGCCAGGAAACGGCCCTTCGTTAAGGCGGAGGAATCCCAAAGATTCAACTAGGTCATCGAGTGGTTGACCAGTCTCACGATATATCATGACAGTCAGTTTTAGGCTTTCTCTACTGAGGTGCTCGTCCGGATGAACCACGGCACAATCGCAGTAGTTCTCCTGGTGCCGCCTTAGCCGATAGAGCGGAATGTAAGGCAGCAAAACACAGGAGCCGGGCAAACCCAACATTTGACCAAAGACATGATTTGGAGCTGATGCATATAAGGCCAAACTCGCGACGCCGAACACTCCCTAAGGTATTTGGTCTTTATGATGTAAACCGGGCTAGACAGTGCCCTTTGTAATAAGCCCCTAGTGTCCAGGTACATGCAATATTCTGACGTGGCCACATGCCAATACGTCAACATCCTTCTCAATTATACTGAGAATCCGGGGGATGTGTATCAAAAAGAGACAGTAAAAAGGTTTACGCAGGGTCTTAATCTAAAAAGAATCCTTGGAACGGGTCCCTGCTGCACGTCTGCGCCTGTGTCTCCGTTGTGCCGTATCCTGGACCGGTGTAGCACGATGGTCATCTATAAAAGAGAGGAACTTAGCTGAAAAGTTGTCATGCAAAAGGTAGGTTATACTAAATAAACCATGTACAGTTCAAGATGAGTAAAGTTGAGCCTTATTGTCACTTGTTTACACGCGTTGAGCCCCTTGTATTGTTATAGGGGTATAGCCATCAAACCTGTATCAATTATATATAGCTGCACCGGACTCGTCTAACCGCGTCCGTGGTCTTAATGACCTGTCAGATGCTCTAGTGGGTGAGGCCGTTTAGTGTGCGGCTGCCAAGGCAGCCGCACGGTCTCCCGCGCGCAAGGAGCGCTCAATATTTCCATTTACTGTAATGATGCCACGTGGACCGGGCATCTTAAGCATGAGGGAAGCGTAATGCGGTATTGCGTTAAAGCGAGTGAAATCTTCGCGTCCGAGTAGTGCTTGATAGCCACTTTGGAACGGAGCGATGTGGAAGGTTAAATTTTCGCTGCGGAAGTTATCGGGAAAGCCGAATATAACCTCTAGTAGCAGGGAGCCCATGCAATGGGCTTCTAGGCCTGTCGTTACTCCTTTAAAGGTAGTATTGCTATGGCTAATTTTTGTTGGGTCTATCCCCATTTTGCGGACTGTGTCCTGATATATCAGGTTGAAACTACTGCCGCCGTCCATCAGGACTCGTGTGAAGTGGTATCGTCAATTATCGGCTCTAACACCAAGGTAGCCCGTCCTGCATGCCGGATACTTGCCGAGTAATCCTGATGGTCAAAGGTGATCGGTTGGGACGACTAGTGGCAGAACTCCGCGGTGATAGGCCCTGGGGCACGTGTCTCTAGGAGTTCTCCCCTTCATCACGTGTAATACGTTTACTGTTTTGACTTCTGGTGGGAATTTCTTCTGTTCCCCGGTGCTTTGCTTGCGAGGCTCGTCCTCGTCTTCGCTTGGTGTATCCTGCCCCTTGTGTTCGGCGTTGAGCTTACCGGACTGCTTGAAGACCCAACATTCTCTATGGGTATGATTTGCAGGTTTATCGAGGGTGTTGTGGATCTGACATATTTTGTCTAGAATCTTGTTCAGGCTGGACAGTTCGTCTCTGTTGCCTTTGGAGGGCAGCTTTTGCTGACCTGGCCGAGAGCTTCTGAATCCGGCATTTACCGTTGTGCTCTTCGGGCTGCCTTCTTTATTCCGGCGCTTGTTTTTGATGCGTCGTGGTTTCCCTTTTCCGTCCCTGACTTCGGATGTACTTGGGTCGCTGGTGCTGCATCGGGCTAACCAGTTGTCCTCGCCCACGCAAAAGTGGGTCATGAGGCTTGTTAATGCTGCCATTGTTCTCGGCTTTTCTTGGCCGAGATGTCTGGCAAGCCATTCGTCTCGAATGCTGTGCTTAAAAGCTGCTAAGGCTTCGGCGTCCAGACAGTCGACTATTTGGTTCTTTTTAGTGAGAAACCTGTTCCAAAGCTTTCGGACTGACTCTCCGGGCTGTTGAGTTATATGACTTAAATCGTCTGCATCCGGTGGTCGGACATAGGTGCCTTGAAAATTTGCCCAAAAAGCGTCCTCGAGCTCTTCCCAGCTTCCAATGGAGTTTTCGGGGAGGCTTCTAAGCCAGTGCCGAGTTGGCCCTTTGAGCTTGAGGGGTAAGTACTTGATGGTGTGGAGATCGTCTCCTCGAGCCATGTGGATATGGAGGATGTAGTCCTCAATCCAGACCCCAGGGTCTGTCGTTCCGTCGTACGCCTCTATGTTACGGCTTTGAATCCCTCTGGAAATTCATGGTCCAGCACCTCATCGGTGAAGCATAGGGGGTGAGCGGCACCCCTATATTTGGGTGTACCGTGGTGTTCGGATTTTTGTTGTGTTGCATTGCGTGCTAGAGCGCGCTTGCTTGGCTCGTAGATGGATCTGGTTGCGCCGTCCTTTTGATGCGAGCCCTCACATGGATCGCGTACTGGCTTGTGTGTGGTGTTGTTTGCTGCTCTATGTTGGCCATGAGGTCGTCTATCCGACTGGATGGCTGTTTTGTTTTTTGATTACGGGGGATCTAAGGCCTCCTCATCGAATTCAGGTAGCAGCTTTCGGTTCGGGTAGATCTTTGTGTGGCGACTACCGCCGTACTTTGCTGCAGTGTTGAGTACTTCACTCCATCTAATTCTGAGTGTGTCTTGTGCAGCCATGAGCCTTTGCTTCTGCTTTTTCAGACTCCTCGCAGTGGCAACAAGCCTTTGATGGGTATTCTGTTGCTCTGGGTGCCTGTCCGGTGTGATGTCATCCGGACTGTTATCTTCGCCGGAGTCGGGTTGTTCAGTTTGATTCTCCGTGTTGCCCTGATCGGACAGTGGTTCAATGCCGTGTTTGTCGTCCGCTGGCTCACCCTGCTCTATCGCTGGGTCTATATGATCGCTGTTTCTGCTGAGGCGGGATTTGGAGCAGCGCTTACGCCGCCGCTTTGACTGCTTCTCGAGGGATCGATCCTTCGGTGCGTCCTTCCGTTCCTCGTCGTCATTTTCTTTGGGTGTGTACACCATGTATACATCATATGATGAAGTGGGCATCCAGTGCCCTGTGGGCAGTGGCTCCTGTTCGTCTCCTGCATCGTCGTCCATACTGTCGACGTCTTCGGAGTCGAAGTCGAGCATGTCGGTCAAATCGTCGACAGTGGCTACTAAGTGGGTGGTGGGTGGGCAGCGAATTTCTTCGTCAGCCGCATCCCAATCCTGCCGGACATAGTTCAGCCAGGACTCTCCTGACAAGGAGAGAGTCCTTAATGAGTTCAGTATGTCACCAAAGGGCGAGTGCTGAAAGATATCCACGGAGGTGAACTCCATGATCGGCGCCCAGTCAGATTCGATGGACATGGGCGCAGGCGGTTCGGAGTCCGTGGCCGGGGAAGAATCTGGCAGTTTAGCGTCACGGCTCCAGTGAAGGGTAAGGTCGATACTCGGCTCGATCGCCGCTGACCTCCGTGGCAGGGTCTATCCACCCGTCAATGGATGGCGCAATTGGCTCCGAATTGAGGGTCGGAGAGGTTGCCGGTGCGGTCTCCTGAACACTGTCCGATGGCAGAGCTAAATCATGCTCATCATGATCGTGCGGCGCACTCGGCAGGGGCTCGAATCCGTCGAAGATCAAGTGTCCATGGATGTCGGCCGTGTAGTTTAAGCTTCCAAACCTGACCTGGTGGCCAGGGGCGTAACTCTCGATCTTCTCCAGATGGCCAAACGAGTTGGCCCGCAGTGCAGAGCCGCCGGATACAAAGATCTGTCTGAGGAGAAAAGTCTCACCCCGGACTGCATCGCTATCGATGATTGAAGGAGCCATCCAGCCTAACGTTGACGACACAGAGGAACTCTCAATGAAAGCACCAATGTCGGTGTCAAAACCGGCGGATCTCGGGTAGGGGGTCCCAAACTGTGCGTCTAGGCGGATGGTAACAGGAGGCAGGGGACACGATGTTTTACCCAGGTTCGGGCCCTCTTGATGGAGGTAATACCCTATGTCCTGCTTGATTGTTCTTGATAATATGAGTAGTACAAGAGTTGATCTACCACGAGATCGAAGAGGCTAAACCCTAGAAGCTAGCCTATGGTTTGATTGTTGTTGTTAGTCCTACGGACTAAACCCTCCGGTTTATATAGACACCGGAGGGGCTAGGGTTACACAAAGTCGGTTACAAGGAAGGAAATCTACATATCCGTACTGCCAAGCGTGCCTTCCACACCAGGGAGAGTCGCATCCGGACACGGGATGAAGTATTCAATCTTGTATCTTCATAGTCCAACAGTCCGGCCAAAGGATATAGTCCGGCTGTCCGGATACCCCCTAATCCAGGACTCCCTCAACGCTCCAAGCAAAACACATATCATGTGGTGAATAAAAATATAGCCTCAAGTAAAGTTACCAATAGATGAAGACGAAAGAGGGGATGCCTTCTCGGGGCATCCCCAAGCTTAGGCTCTTTGGCCTCCTTGAATATTACCTTGGGGTGACTTGGGCATACCCAAGCTTAGGCTCTTCACACTCCTTATTCCATAGTCCATCAAATCCTTACCCAAAACTTGAAAATTTCATAACACAAAACTTCAACAGAAAATCTTGTAAGCTCCGTTAGTATAAGAAAATAAATCACCACTTTTAGTACTGTTGTGAACTCACTATTTATTTATATTAGTGTAATATCTACTGTATTCCAACTTTTCCATTGTTCATACCCCCCGATACTAGCCATAGATGTATCAAAATAAGCAAACAACATGCGGAAAGCAGAATATGTCAAAAATAGAACAGTCTGTAGAAATTTGAATATTTTGAATACTTCGGTAACTCTAAAAATCCTGAGAAAATAGGAAGTCCTAGGCAATTTGTTTATAAATCTTCTGCAAAACAAATCAGTATTTTATCACTTTCTTGTTAAAAAGGATAATTGTTTTCGTGAGCGCAAAAGTTTCTGTTTTTCAGCAAGATCAAATCAACTATCACCGTAGGCTATCCCATAGGTCTTACTTGGCACAAACACTAATTAAAACACAAAACCACATCTAACTAGAGGCTAGATGAAATATTTATTGCAAAGCAGAACCTAAAAATCAAAAACAAAAATAAAATTGGGTTGCCTCCCAACAAGCGTTATTGTTTAACGCCCTTAGCTAGGCATAAAACACGAATAGATCTAAGTGTTATCATCTTTGGCATGCAATTCTCTAATCACACACTTATGAATTTTAGGAGATTCTTTAGTTTTATAAATGATCAAACCCTAGGCAAGAAATCAAGAGATTCATTCATGACAATAGGTTCCCTAAAAATATCGAGAAAATTGGGGTGAATACTAATTAATTTGAGATCTTCATTTTCTTTACTAGAAGATTCACCCTTATTCTTAGGAACATAAGTAAACTTGGCAATCTTAGTAGGAGGAAGATTTTGAGTAGTTTTAACGGAGGAAAAAGCGGAACCCAAATTGGTAATAATATCTTCTAGCTTGTCAATTCTAGTAGGATCTTGATCTATCTTTTCGTTAACTATTGGTTCCTTTTCCCTAAGATTCTTTAAAGTAACTCCTACCTTAGATCCATATTGAGTAATCTGATTATGAATTTTTTGTCCAAATTTTCAATCAACTCCACGGTAGCAATTTTTTTATCAATAATATCCAATCTTTGCATTACATCTTCCAAGGTTAAAATGGTTCCATTAACCAAAAGAGGTGGTGGGCCTAGCAAATCTATCATGGCATTGTAAGAATCGGAAGTATGGCTCCCCAAGAAATTTCCCCCAGTAATGGTATCTAGAACATATCTATTCCAAGGAGTAATGCCTACGTAAAAATTGCGAAGAAGAACGGAAGTAGATTGCTTTTGAGTAGATCTATTTTGAGCATTGCAAATTCTATACCACACATCTTTTAAATTCTCTCCTTACCTTTGTTTAGAATTGAGAACCTCATTATCGCTTGTGCTAACAAGGATAGGAGGACTAGCCATAGAAGCAAGATAAGCACAAAAAAGCCAAACGAATGAAAGAGGGGCGACAAAAAGGCGAAACTTTTTGAAAATCGTTTTAGAAGTGGGGGAGAGGAAAACGAGAGGCGAATGGCGAATAATGTAATGCGAGGGATAAGAGTTTATGGTGGGTACTTGGTATGTCTCGGCTTGGTGTAGATCTCCCCGGCAACGGCGCTAGAAATCCTTCATGCTACCTCTTGAGCTTGTGTTGGTTTTTCCCTTGAAGAGGAAAGGGTGATGCAGCAAAGTAGAGTAAGTATTTCCCTTAGTTTTGAGAACCAAGGTATCAATCCAGTAGGAGACAACGCGACAAGCCACCGAATACCTGCACAAACAAACACCAACTTGCACCCAATGCGATGAAGGGGTTGTCAATCCCTTCACGGTTATTTGCAATGTGAGATCTGATAGAGATGGATAAACGGTAAAGTAATATTTTTGGTATTTTTGGTTTACGGAACAGAAAGTAAAAGATTGCAAAGGAAGTAAATAGGAAACTAGAATTGTAGATCGGAAACTTATAAGATGGAAAATATACCCGGGGACCATAGGTTTCACTCGAGGCTTCTCTCAAGATAGAAATTATTAAGGTGGGTGAACAAATTACTGCCGAGTAATTGATAGAAAAGCGCAAAGTTATGACGATATCTAAGGCAATGACCATGAACATAGGCATCACGTTCGTGTCAAGTAGACCGAAACAATTCTGCATCTACTACTATTACTCCACACATCGACCGCTATCCAGCATGCATCTAGAGTATTAAGTTCATAAGAACATAGTAACGCTTTAAGCAAGATGACATGATGTAGAGGAATTAGCTCAAGAAATATGATGAAAACCCCATCTTTTTATCCTCGATGGCAACAATACAATACGTGTCGTTTCCCCTTCTGTCACTAGGATCGAGGACCACAAGATTGAACCCAAAGCTAAGCACTTCTCCCATTGCAAGAAATACCAATCTAGTTGGCCAAACCAAATTGATAGTTCGAAGAGACTTGCAAACATATCAAATCATGCATATAAGAATTCAGAGAAGATTCAAATAATATTCATAGATAAGCTGATCATAAATCCACAATTCATCGGATCTTGGCAAACACACCGCAAAAGAGTATTACATCGAATATCTCTCCAAGAACATCGAGGAGAACTTTGTATTGAGAATCAAAGAGAGAGAAAAAGCCATCTAGCTACTAGCTATGGACGCGTAGGTCTGTGGTAAACTACTCACGCTTCATCGGAGAGGCAATGGTGTTGATGTAGAAGCCCTTCGTGATCGAATCCCCCTCCGACAGGATGCCGGAAAAGGCCCCTAGATGGGATCTCACGGGAACAGAATGTTGCGGCGGTGGAAAAGTGGTTTCGTGGTTCCCCAGGAAGTTTTTCGGGTATATGAGTATATATAGGAGGAAGATCTAAGTCAGTTGGTCATCGAGGGTCCCACAAGGTTGGGGCGCGCTGCTACCTTTTGAGCACTGCGTTGGTTTTCCCTTGAAGAGGAAAGGGTTATGCAGCAAAGTAACGTAGGTCTTTCCCTCAGTTTTTGAGAACCAAGGTATCAATCTACTAGGAGACTACACGCAAGTCCCTCATACCTGCACAAACAAATAAGAACCTCGCAACCAATGCGATAAAGGGGTTGTCAATCCCTTCACGGTCACTTACGAGAGTGAGATCTGATAGAGATAATAATAAGATAAATATTTTTGGTATTTTTATGATATAGATTGGAATATAAAGATTGCAAAATAAACGGCGCCAGAAATAGCTAGTTGACGGGAGATTAATATAATGGAGAATAGACCCGGGGGCCATAGGTTTCACTAGTGGCTTCCCTCAAGATAGCATAAGTATTACAGTGGGTGAACAAATTACTGTCCAAAAATTGATAGGAAAGTGCATAGTTATGAGAATATCTAGGCATGATCATGTATATAGGCATCACGTCTGCGACAAGTAGACCGAAACGATTCTGCATCTACTACTATTACTCCACACATCTACCGCTATCCAGCATGCATCTAGAGTATTAAGTTCAGAAGAGCAGAGTAATGCATTAGGAAAGATGACATAATGTAGAGGGATAAACTCAAGCAATATGATATAAACCCCATCTTTTTATCCTCGATGGAAACAATACAATATGTGCCTTGCTGCCCCTGCTGTCACTGGGAAAGGACACCTCAAGATTGAACCCAAAGCTAAGCACTTCTCCCATTACAAGAACGATCAATCTAGTAGGCCAAACCAAACTGATAATTCGAAGAGACTTGCATAGATAACCAATCATACATAAAAGATTTCAGAGAAGAATCAAATATTGTTCATAGATAAAATTGATCATAAACCCACAATTCATCGAATCTCGACAAATACACCACAAAAAGAGTTATATCAAATAGATCTCCAAGAAGATCGAGGAGAACATTGTATTGAGATCCAAAGAGAGAGAAGAAGCAATCTAGCTAATAACTATGGACCTGAAGGTCTGTGGTAATCTACTCACACATCATTGGAGAGGCTATGGTATTGATGTAGAAGCTCTCCGTGATCGATTCCCCCTCCCGGTGGAGCTCCGGAAAAGGCCCCAAGATGGGATCTCTTAGGTACTGAAGGTTGCGGCGGTGGAAATAGGGTTTCATGGTGCTCCCGGATGTTTTCAGGGTAAATGGACATATATAGGAGGAAGAAGTAGGTCGGTGGAGCCACGATGGTGGGGGCGCGCCCAGGGGGCAGGCGCTCCTCCCTGCCTCGTGGCCTCCTTGTTGATTTCTTGACGTCCACTCCAAGTCCTCTGGATCACGTTTGCTCCGAAAATAACTCTCCCGAAGGTTTCATTCCGTTTGGATTCTGTTTGATATTCGTTTTCTGTGAAACACTGAAATAGGCAAAAAAATAGCAATTTGCACTGGGCCTTGGGTTAGTAGGTTAGTCCCAAAAATAATAGAAAAGTGTATGAATAAGCCCATTAACATCCAAAACATATAATATAATAGCATGGAACAATCAAAAATTATAGATACGTTGGAGACGTATCAAGCATCCCCAAGCTTAATTCCTGCTCGTCCTCAAGTAGGTAAATGATAAAAACAGAATTTTGGATGTGGAATGCTACCTAGCATAATTCTCAATGTAATTTTCTTTATTGTGGCATGAATGTTCAGATCCGAAAGATTCAAGACAAAAGTTTAATATTGACGTAAAAATAATAATATTTCAAGCATACTAACAAAGCAATTATGTCTTCTCAAAATAACAAGGCCAAAGAAAGTTATCTCTACAAAATCATATAGTCTGGCTATGCTCTATCTTCACCACACAAAATATTTAAATCATGCACAACCCCGATGACAAGCCAAGCAATTGTTTCATACTTTTGATGTTCTCAAACTTTTTCAATCTTCATGCAATACATGAGCGTGAGCCATGGACATAGCACTATAGGTGGAAAAGAATGGTGGTTGTGGAGAAGATGAAAAGGAGAAGATAGTCTCGCATCAACTAGGCGTATCAACGGGCTATGGAGATGCCCATCAATAGATATCAATGTGAGCGAGTAGGGATTGCCATGCAACGGATGCACTAGAGCTATAAGTGTATGAAAGCTCAAAAAGAAACCAAGTGGGTGTGCATACAACTCGCTTGCTCACAAATACCTAGGGCATTTTGAGGAAGCCCATCATTGGAATATACAAGCCAAGTTCTATAACGTAAAATTCCCACTAGTATATGAAGGTGATAACATAGGAGACTCTCTATCATGAAGATCATGGTGCTACTTTGAAGCACAAGTGTGGTAAAAGGATAGTAACATTGTCCCTTCTCTCTTTTTCTCTTTTTTTTCTTTTTCTTTTTTTATTTAGGCCTTTTCTCTTTTTTGTGGCCTCCTTTTTTCTTCTTCATTTTTCGTCCGGAGTCTCATCCCGACTTGTGGGGGAATCATAGTCTCCATCATCCTTTCCTCACATGGGACAATGCTCTAATAATAATGATCATCACACTTTATTTACTTACAACTCAATTCTTAGAACAAAATATGACTCTATGTGAATGCATCCGGCGGTGTACCGGGATGTGCAATGACTCATGAGTGACATGTATGAAAGAATTATGAATGGTGGCTTTGCCACAAATACGATGTCAACTACATGATCATGCAAAGCAATATGACAATGATGAAGCGTGTCATAATAACGGAAGGGTGGAAAGTTGCATGGCAATATATCTCGGAATGGCTATGGAAATGCCATAATGGGTAGGTATGGTGGCTGTTTTGGGGAAGGTATATGGTGGGTTTATGGTACCGGCGAAAGCTGCGCGGTACTAGAGAGGCTAGCAATGGTGGAAGGGTGAGAGTGCGTATAATCCATGGACTCAACATTAGTCATAAAGAACTCACATACTTATTGCAAAAATTTATTAGTTATCAAAACAAAGTACTATGTGCATGCTCCTATGGGGATAGATTGGTAGGAAAAACCATCGCTCGTCCCCGACCGCCACTCATAAGGAAGACAATAAATAAATAAATCATGCTCCGACTTCATCACATAACGGTTCACCATATGTGCATGCTACGGGAATCACAAACTTTAGAACAAGCATTTCTCAAATTCATAACTACTCAACTAGCATGACTCTAATATCACCATCTTCATATCTCAAAACAATCATCAAGCATCAAACTTCTCATAGTATTCAATGCACTTTTTATGATAGTTTTTATTATACCCATCTTGGATGCCTATCATATTAGGACTAATTTCATAACCAAAGCAAATTACCATGCTGTTCTAAAGGACTCTCAAAATAATATAAGTGAAGCATGAGAGATCAATAATTTATATAAAATAAAACCACCACCGTGCTCTAAAAGATATAAGTGAAGCGCTAGAGCAAAATTATCAAGCTCAAAAGATATAAGTGAAGCACATAGAGTATTCTAATAAATTCCAATTCATGTGTGTCTCTCCCAAAAGGTGTGTACAGCAATGATTATTGTGGTAAACTAAAAAGCAAAGACTCAAATCATACAAGACGCTCCAAGCAAAACACATATCATGTGGTGAATAAGAATATAGCGTCAAGTAAAGTTACCGATAGAAGAAGACGAAAGAGGGGATGCCTTCTGGGGCATCCCCAAGCTTAGGCTTTTGGTTGTCCTTGAATTTTACCTTGGGGGTGCCTTGGGCATCCCCAAGCTTAGGCGCTTGCCACTCCTTATTCCATAATCCATCAAATCTTTACCCAAAACTTGAAGACTTCACAACACAAAACTTAAAAAGAAAATCTCATGAGCTCCGCTAGTATAAGAAAACAAACCACCACTTAAGGTACTGTAATGAAATCATTCTTTATTTATATTGGTGTTCAACCTACTGCATTCCAAATTCTGTATGGTTCATAACCTCCGATACTAGCCATAGATTCATCAAAATAAGCAAACAACACACGAAAAATAGAATCTGTCAAAAACAGATCAGTCTGTAGTAATATGTAGGTTTCTAATACTTCTGTAACCCCAAAAATTCTAAAATAAATTTCTGGACGTTGGGAATTTATCTATTAATCATCTGCAAAAAGAATCAACCTAATCTCACTCTCCAGTCAAAAATGGCTGCAAATCTCGTGAGCGCTAAAGTTTCTGTTTTTTACAGCAAGATCACAAAGACTTTCCCAAAGTCTTCCCAAAGGTTTTACTTGGAACAAACACTAATTAAAACCATAAAACCACATCTAAACAGAGGCTAGATTAATTATTTATTACTAAACATAACCAAAAAGCAAGAAACAAAAATAAAAATTGGGTTGCCTCCCAACAAGTGCTATCGTTTAGCGCCCCTAGCTAGGCATAAAAGCAAGAATAGATCTAAGTATTATCATCTTTGGTATGCAATTCTTCAATAGAACACTTATAACCCTTGGGAGTTTCCTTCTTTTTATTAATGATCAAACTCCTAGGCAATAAATCAAGAAATTCATTTGTAGCAAAAGGTTCTTTAATGATATTGAAGAAGTTGGGGTGAACACTTATAGATTTGAGATCCGCAATTTCCATACTAGAAGTTTCACCCTTATTTTTAGGAACATACATAAATTTGGCAACCTTGGTAGTAGGAGGATTTGGAGTATTTTTAACGGATGAAAAGGAAGATCCTAAATTAGTAATAATATCCTCAAGCTTACCAATTCGTGTGGAATCTAGATCTATTCTTTCGTTAACTATAGGTTCTTTTTCCTTAAAAAAATTCAGAGTAGCTCCTACCTTAGATCCATATTGAGTGATTTGGTTGTGGATCTTTTTATCCAAATTTTCAATCAACTCCACAGAGGCAACTTTATTTTCAATAATTTCAAGCCTTTGAATCACATGTTCCAAAGTTAAAATAATTCCATTAACCAAGAGAGGTGGTGGGCCAAACAAATCTATCATAGCATTATAAGAATAAAAAATATGGCTACCCAAGAAATTCCCTCCGGTAATGGTATCAAGAATACATCTGTTCCAAGGGGTGATGCATACATAAAAATTGCGAAGAAGAACGGAAGTGGATAGCTTCCTGGTAGATCTGTTCTGAGCATTGCAAATTCTATACCAAGCATCTTTTAAATTTTCTCCCTCCCTTTGTTTAAAATTGAGAACTTCATGCTCGAAAGTACTAACAATGATAGGAGAATTAGCCATAACGACACACGGCAACACAAGAGGCAAGCGAAAAATAGGCGAACAGAAAAGAGGGTGAATAAAACGGCAAGGATGAAGTGGGGTAGAGAAAACCGAGAGGCAAATGGCAAATAATGTAATGCGAGGGATAAGTGTTCGTGATAGGTACTTCGTATGTCTTGACTTGTGAGTAGATCTCCCCGGCAACAGCGCCAAAAATCCTTCTTGCTACCTCTTGAGCACTGTGTTGGTTTTCCCTTGAAGAGGAAAGGGTGATGCAGCAAAGTAGCGTAAGTATTTCCCTCAGTTTTTGAGAACCAAGGTATCAATCCAGTAGGAGACTACACGCAAGTCCCTCGTACCTGCACAAACAAATAAGAACCTCGCAACCAACGCGATAAAGGGGTTGTCAATCCCTTCACGGTCACTTACGAGAGTGAGATCTGATAGAGATAATAATAAGATAAATATTTTTGGTATTTTTATGATATAGATTGGAATATAAAGATTGCAAAATAAACGGCACCAGAAATAGCTAGTTGACGAGAGATTAATATAATGGAGAATAGACCCAGGGGCCATAGGTTTCACTAGTAACTTCTCTCAAGATAGCATAATTATTACGGTGGGTGAATAAATTACTATCGAGCAATTGATAGAAAAGTGCATAATTATGAGAATATCTAGGCATGATCATGTATATAGGCATCACGTCCGCGACAAGTAGACCGAAACGATTCTCCATCTACTACTATTACTCCACACATCGACCGCTATCCAGCATGCATCTAGAGTATTAAGTTCATAAGAGCAGAGTAACGCATTAGGCAAGATGGCATGATGTAGAGGGATAAACTCAAGAAATATGATATAAACCCCATATTTTTATCCTCGATGGCAACAATACAATACGTGCCTTGCTGCCCCTGCTGTCACTAGGAAAGGACACCGCAAGATTGAACCCAAAGCTAAGCACTTCTCCCATTACAAGAACGATCAATCTAGTAGGCCAAACCAAACTGATAATTTGAAGAGACTTGCATAGATAACCAATCATACATAAAAGATTTCAGAGAAGAATCAAATATTGTTCATAGATAAACTTGATCATAAACCCACAAATTCATCGGATCTCGTCAAACACACCTCAAAAAGAGTTACATCAAATAGATCTCCAAGAAGATCGAGGAGAACATTGTATTGAGATACAAAGAGAGAGAAGAAGCCATCTAGCTAATAAATATGGACCCGAAGGTCTGTTGTAAACTACTCACAAATCATCGGAGAGGCTATGGTCTTGATGTAGAAGCCCTCCGTGATCGATTCCCCCTCCCAGCGAAGCTCCGGAAAAGGCCCCAAGATGGGATCTCTTGGGTATAGAAGGTTGCGGCAGTGGAAATAGGGTTTCGTGGTGCTCCCGGATGTTTTCAGGGTATATGGACATATATAGGAGGAAGAAGTAGGTCGGTGGAGCCACGAGGGGCCCATAAGGGTGGGGGACGCGCCCAGGGGGCAGGCGCGCCTCCCTGCATGTGGCCTCCTCGTTGATTTCTTGACATCCACTCCAAGTCCTCTGGATCACGTTTGTTCCAAAAATAACTCCCCTGAAGGTTTCATTCCGTTTGGATTCCGTTTGATATTCCTTTTCTGCAAAACACTGAAATAGGCAAAAAAACAGCAATTTGCACTGGTCCTTGGGTAAGTAGGTTAGTCCCAAAAATAATATAAAAGTGTATAAATAAGCCCAATAACATCCAAAACAGATAATATAATAGCATGGAACAATCAAAAATTATAGATACGATGGAGACGTATCACACGCCCTCCACCCTTGTGGTCGTCTCGTGGCTCTTCTGACTTGCACTCCAAGTCTCCTGGGTGTCTTGTGATCCAAGAAAAATCATCGCAGAAGTTTTATTCCGTTTGGACTCCATTTGGTATTCCTTTTCTGTGAAACTCTTAAACAAGGAAAAAACATAAACTGGCACTGGGCTCTAGGTTAATGGGTTAGTCCCAAAAATCATATAAAATAGCACATTAATGCATGTAATACATCCAAAACAGATAATATAATAGCATGGAACGATCAAAAATTATAGATACATTGGAGACGTATCATCTGCCCTCCTGGATGCCCTGGCGGGGCGTGGGGAATCCGTGACCGGGTGCTTGTTGATACGTCTCCAACGTATCTATAATTTATGAAGTATGCATGCCATTATATTATCACTCTTGGATGTTTTACAATCATTTTATAGCAACTTTATATCATTTTTGGGGACTAACCTATTGACATAGTGCCCAGTGCCAGTTGTTGTTTTTCGCTAGTTTTTTACATCGCAGAAAATCAATATCAAACGGAGTCCAAACACCACGAAACTTTTTGGAGATTTTTTTGGACTAGAAGGAACCCAATGGGCCAGAGCTACACCTGGGGGTGCCCTGAGGGGGCACAACCCACCAGGGCGCGCCAGGGCCCCTGGCACGCCCAGGTGGGTTGTGCCCACCATGGTGGCCTCCCGTACCCCATCTTTGCACTGTAAATTACCAAATATTCTGAAACCCTTCGGGGTTAACCTAGATCAGAAGTTCCACTGCCGCAGGGCTCCGTAGCCACCGAAAACCAATCTAGACCCGTTCTGGCACCCTGCTGGAGGGGGGAATCATCTCCGGTGGCCATCTTCATCATCCCGGCGGCCACCACGATGAGGAGGGAGTAGTTCACCCTTGGGGCTATGTCACGATCTTGATGTATCGCAGGCTTTGTTAATATAGTCGGATCATATGGTGTTTTCCCCTCTCTATATTGTTGTGATGAATTGAGTTTTTCCCTTTGAGATTTCGTGGTTATATGATTGAATACTTTTATGAATTTGAGAACACTTGATGTATGTCTTGCAATTGAATACTTGTGGTGACAATGGGGTATCTATTGATTCACTTGATATATGTTTTGACACTCAACTTGCGGATTCCCGCGGTGACATTGGGGTAATCTATGCATAGGGGTTGATGCACATTCTTGTCCTTGTTTCTTCGGTAGAAATCTTGGGGCACTCTTTTAGTTCTTTGTGTGGATTGAGTATTATGAATATGAATATGCTTTGGTGTTATTCTAGTACGATCTCTAGGATAGATCGAATGGAAAAATAGTTTTGCGTTATTTTAGTACAAACTCTTGAATAGATCGAACTGAAAGAATAGCTTTGAGGTGGTTTAGTACCGTACAAACAATTCCTATCTTTTGTTCTCCGCTAATAGGAACTCGGGAGTGATTCTTCATTACACTTTGAGGGATAATCATATGATCCAACTATGTTAGCTTTGTTGAGAGATTGCACTAGCGAAAATACGGACCCTAGGACTTGTTTTTAAGCATTGAAATACCGTTTTTGTGCCCGTTTACTATTTTCTACCTTGCTGTTTTTATTTATTCAGATTATAAAAATATATTTCTACCATCAATATTACACTTTTATCACCATCTCTTCACCGAACTAGTGCACCTATACAATTTGCCATTGTATTGGGTGTGTTGGGGACACAAGAGATTTCTTGTATTTGGTTGCAGGGTCGTTTGTGAGAGACCATCTTCATCCTACACCTCTCACAGATTGATAAACCTTAGGTCATCCACTTGTGGGAAAATTGCTACTGTCCTACAAAACTCTGCGCTTGGAGGCCCAACACGTGTCTACAAGAATAAAGTTGCGTAGTAGACATCAAGCTATTTTCTAGCGCCGTTGCCGGGGAGGTGAGTGCTTGAAGGTATATCTTTAGATCTTGCAATTGAATCTTTTAGTTTC
>NC_053022.1:135500649-135544858 GCF_003073215.2 Triticum urartu
TTGCATATGTTCTGGAACAAATAAAATAATTAATTACTTTAATTATGTCAATAAACTAGACTGTTTGTGGCTCACAGTTTAACGCAATGTTCCTTTCACAAGGTGTCACGCTATGGCATATTAACCTGGAGGTAGCATCTAAATGGATATGACTTTGTTCCTTGAGGTGAGCATATATTGTTCATCTGCTCATGTCAATTGCAAAAATTCCTTAATTCACCGTATATGTTGTGAGGTACATTTGTTATATTTGCAAGTGTATACCATGACCACTGGCCGATGAGACAAGGAGGATAAGCAACAATAACATACTATTAGCGAGACATTACTTAGAATGCTATAACGTTCTATTAGCAGTGCTATATTACGTTTTTTTTAAGTGAATGATACCTATGTTCAAATATTAGGGCGTGCACATATTATTGGGTCATGTTTATTGCACTGTCTTATGATATTGTTCTTCTCCCATTGCAACGCACGAGCATTTTTGCTAGTATTTCTTAAATTATCAAATCATATATATTTCTACTATTTTTTGAACAAAGTACAGACGCAAGCGCTCATATACACGCGCATACACTCACCCCTATAAACGCACATATGCACACCATACCCTATGAGCACCTCCGAAAAACTGAGCCGCCATATCATCTTGAAATTTATGAAGTCACCGTAGGCACCTCGTCATTGACGGGAACGTCTCCTCCCACTGAATGCGCGTCGCCGGAAATCCTGAAATGAATCCAGGAATAAATACGAGCACCAGGATTTGAACCCTGGTGGGCTGGGCATACCATAGTCTCTCTAACTATCCAACCACGGGTTGGTTCGCCATATATTTCTACTATTAAAAGGGGAGTCGATACATCGGTACGCACCATTTATTTTTGCCTTTATTTTCGTCTTCACTTGTCACCACCATCCCTCCATGCTGATTTTTCTTCCTTGCACACCCTCACCTCCGTGGCGGCACGTGGGTTGTCGGACCGTCACGTACAGGCATACGTGGACGTGGTCATGTTATATTTCTTGTTAATCAAGTGTGTTCATTCAAATGTCAAAAAAATATTAATGAAATGTGTCCTACTCCCTCCGTTCATGAATAAGTGTACATCTAGGTTTTGTCCTAAATCAAAGTTTTAAAATCTGATCAATTTTATAGAAAAGAGTAGTAGCATAGATGACATCAAATTGCTACATTATGAAACTACATTTCAAAATGAATCTAATGATACCACATAAATGCAACCAACTTGTGATTGTATGGTTAGAGGGACTGTGGTATTCCCAGCCCACCAGGGTTCAAATCCTGGCGCTCGTATTTATTTCTAGATTTTTTTCAGGATTTCGGTGATGCGCATTCAGTGGGAGGAGACGTTCCCGTCAACGACGAGGCGCCTACAGTGACTTCATAAATCTCAAGATGATATGTCGGCTCAGTCTTTCAGAGGTGCTCATAGGGGTAGGGTGTGCGTGTGTGTGTTCATAGGGGTGAGTGTATGCGTGTGTATATGAACGCTTGTGTCTGTACTGAGGTTCAAAAAAATTTAGTGCTATAAATGCTGCTACTTTTCTTTATAAAGTTGGTCAAAATTTTAAAACTTGACTTAAGACAAAACCTAGATGTACATTTATTCGCGGACGGAGGTAATACAATACTCGGCAAGTTTTGCAAAAATGAATCTCTACTACTTAAAAAATATAAGGTTCCTATTTCACATTTCTTTCCACCGCCTCTTCGTCCAACCTTCCATGTATATTATAACCAATCACCTTAATTTACTTACCTTCTGAATTAATTTCACGCTAATTTACTTACCAAACTCTAATCAAAATATAAAGTAATTTACAGTCAAAATTTGATTTGATGGACATTTATTTACACAATCGCATTATTATTAACAAGTAAATCACAAGCTAACATACTAAAATATTTATATCTCATTGCAACGCACGTGTATTGTTCTAGTCCACAACAAAAGGCTCTATTGTCAAGGAAGTATTTATGTAGTCGTCGTTCGTAGCAGTCATTCGTGCGAAAATAATTTGGAAATTGAGCGCTGAATCAATTTGGAAATGAAGCAATTAATACAATTAATTAGCTAGACAGTTAATTACATATGCAATTAATTAGGTCCATTTAAATTGGATTTTTCACACCAAATTAATTTAGAAACCGAGTCATTATTGCAATTAATTAATTAGGTAGACAATTAATTATGCCTACAGATAATTAGGTAGGGATTTTTTTTCAATTAGGTCGATAATTAGGCATGCTAAGAATTAGGTAGGAAGCTACTTATCTCTACTCTTAATGTTTGAGTTGGTGAATAGCCTTCACGGTTTATTTTCGTCCCACCACTTTCAACCTTTTTTCGCTGGTTTTTTCGTCTCTCCTCCCACCAGCCCCTAGTTTATTTTTGCGTCGCCTCCCACACAACAAAAGAAATCTAAACGGATCAGAACTTTTCATGCTGACCCAAGTTCTTGTTGGGGAACGTAGTAATAATTCAAAATTTTCCTACGTGTCACCAAGATTAATCTAGGAGATGCTAGCAACGAGAGAGAGTGAGTGCATCTTCATACCCTTGAAGATCGTTAAGCGGAAGCGTTACAAGAACGCGGTTGATGGAGTCGTACTCGCGGCGATTCAAATCGCGGAAGATCCGATCCAAGCGTCGAACGGACGGTGCCTCCGCGTTCAACACACGTACAACCCGGGGATGTATCCTCCTTATTGATCCAGCAAGGGGAGAGGAAAAGTTGAGGGAAAGCTCCGGCAGCACGATGGCGTGGTGGTGGAGCTTGCGGTTCTCCGGCAGGGCTTCGCCAAGCACTATGGAGGAGGAGGAGGTGTTGGAGGAGGGAGGGGCTGCGCCTCGGAAAGGGGTGCGTCTGCCCTCTCTCTCTCCCTCACTATATATAGGGGGAAGGGGGAGGAGGAGGCGCCCTAGGGTTTCCCTAGCGGAGGGGAAGCGGCCACATGGGAAACCCTATATGGGTTTGGGCGCCCCCACCCCTAGGAAACTTGCCCCCCAAGCTGGGAGGGGCGGCTGCCCTAGGGGAGGAGCCCCCACCTCTCCAGGTTATGTGAGATGGGGTGGGAGGGGCGCACAACCCCTTAGTGGGCTGGTGTGCCCCTCCCCTTGGCCCATAAGGCCCCCCAACGCTTGTCGGGGCCCTCCGAAACTCCTTTCGGTCACGCTGGTCGTTACCCGGTACTCCCAGAACAATTCTGGACTCCAATACCCTTCGTCCAATATATCGATCTTCACCTCCGGACCATTCCGGAGTTCCTCGTCATGTCCGGGATCTCATCCGGGACTCCGAACAACCTTCGGTAACCACATACTATTCACATTACAATTCTAGTGTCACCAAACCTTAAGTGTGTAGACCCTACGGGTTCAGGAACCATGCAGACATGACCGAGACACCACTCCGGCCAATAACCAATAGCAGGATCTGGATACCCATATTGGCTCCCACATGTTCCACGATGATCTCATCAGATGAACCAGGATGTCGGGGATTCAATCAATCTTGTATACAATTCCCTTTGTCCATCCGTATGTTACTTGCCCGAGATTCAATCATCGGTATCCCCATACCTCGTTCAATCTCGTTACCGGCAAGTCTCTTTACTCATTCCATAACGCATGGTCCCGTGGCTAACTCCTTAGTCACATTGAGCTCATTATGATGATGCATTACCGAGTGGGCCCAGAGATACCTCTCCATCATACGGAGTGACAAATCCCAGTCTCGATTCGTGCCAACCCAACAGACACTTTCGGAGATACCTGTAGTGCACCTTTATAGCCACCCAGTTATGTTGTGATGTTTGGTACACCCAAAGCATTCCTACGGTATCCGGGAGTTGCACAATCTCATGGTCTAAGGAAATGATACTTGACATTAGGAAAGCTCTAGCAAACGAACTACACGATCTTGTGCTATGCTTAGGATTGGGTCTTGTCCATCACATCATTCTCCTAATGATGTGATCCCGTTATCAACGACATTCAATGTCCATGGTCAGGAAACCATAACCATCTATTGATCAACGAGCTAGTCAACTAGAGGCTTACTAGGGACATGTTGTGGTCTATGTATTCACACATATATTACGGTTTCCGGTTAATACAATAATAGCATGAACAATAGATAATTATCATGAACAAGGAAATATAATAATAACCATTTTATTATTGCCACTAGGGCATATTTCCAACAGTCTCCCACTCACACTAGAGTCAATAATCTAGTTCACATCGCCATGTGATTAACACTCATAGTTCACATCGCCATGTGACTAACAACCAAAGAGTTTACTAGAGTCAATAATCTAGTTCACATCACCATGTGATTAACACCCAAGAGTTTACTAGAGTCAATAATCTAGTTCACATCACCATGTGATTAACACTCAATGAGTTCTAGGGTTTGATCATGTTATGCTTATGAGAGAGGTTTTAGTCAACGGGTCTGCAACATTCAGATCCATGTGTTCTTCACAAATCTCTGTTTCATATTGTAGATGTTGCTACTATGCTCCACTTGGAGCTATTCCAAATGGTTGCTCCACTATACATATCCGGTTTGCTACTCAGAGTCATCCGGATAGGTGTTAGAGCTTGCATCAACGTAACCCTTTACCCCGAACTCTGTTGGGGATCGTACTAATAATTCAAAATTTTCCTACGTGTCACCAAGATCAATCTAGGAGATGCTAGCAATGAGAGAGAGAGAGTGAGTGCATCTTCATACCCTTGAAGATCTCTAAGCAGAAGTGTTACAAGAACGCAGTTGATGGAGTCGTACTCGCGGCGATTCAAATCGCGGAATATCTGATCTAGCGCCGAACGAACGGCGCCTCCGCGTTCAACACATGTACAGCCCGGGGACGTCTCCTCCTTCTTGATCCAGCAAGGGAGAGGAGAAGTTGAGGGAGAACTCTAGCAGCACGACGGCGTGGATGGAGGAGCTCGTGGTTCTCCGGCAGGGCTTCGCCAAGCACTACGGAAGAGGAGGAGGAGTTGGAGAGGGGGAGGGCTGCGCCAGGGGAAGGGTATGGCTGCCCTCCCACCCCTCACTATATATAGGGGTAGGGAGAGGGGGAGGCGCCCTAGGGTTTCCCCTAGGGGGCGGCGGGCTAGGGCAGATTGGATCTCCCTAGGGAAACCCTAGGGAGACTTGCCCACCAAGCCAAGCTAGTGGAGGCTTGCCTCCCAAGATAGGTGGAGGCGCCCCACCTCCCCAAGTAAATGTGGGGAAAGGGTGTGGGGGCGCACAGCCCCTTAGTGGGCTGGTTTAACCCCTCCCCTTGGCCCATGAGGCCCTGCAACACTTGCCGGGGCTCCCGAAACACCTTTCGGTCATGCTGGCCATAGCCTGGTACCCCCGAAACACTTCCGGACTCCAATACCCTTTGTCCAATATATCGATCTTCACCTTCGGACCATTCCAGAACTCCTCGTGATGTCCGGAATCTCATCCAGGACTCCTAACTTCCTTCGGTAACCACATACTATTCCTGTTATAACTCTAGCGTCACGGAACCTTAAGTGTGTAGACCCTACGGGTTCGGGAACCATGCAGACATGACCGAGACACCTCTCCGGCCAGCAACCAATAGCGGGATCTGGATACCCATATTGGCTCCCACATGTTCCACGGTGATCTCATTGGATGAACCACGATGTCGGGGATTCAATCAATCCCGTATACAATTCCCTTTGTCTATCGGTATGTTACTTGCCCGAGATTCGATCGTCAGTATCCCCACACCTTGTTCAATCTCGTTACCGGGAAGTCTCGTTACTCGTTCCACAATGCATGATCTCGTGACTAACTCTTTAGTCAAACTGAGCTCATTATGATGATGCATTATGGAGTAGGACCAGAGATACCTCTACGTCATATGGAGTGACAAATCCCAGTCTCGATTCGTGCCAACCCAACAGACACTTTCGGAGATACCTATAGTGCACCTTTATAGTCACCCAGTTATGTTGTGACGTTTGATACACCCAAAGCATTCTTATGGTATTCAGGAGTTGCACAATGACGCCCTCGATTCAATCGTATACTAATCATACACGCAAATGTGTACGATCAAGATCAAGGACTCATGGGAAGATATCACAACACAACTCTAGACACAAATTAAAATAATACAAGCTTTATATTACAAGCCAGGGGTCTCGAGGGCTCGAATACATAAGCTCGAATACACAAGAGTCAGCGGAAGCAACAATATCTGAGTACAGACATGAGTTAGACAAGTTTGCCTCAAGAAGGCTAGCACAAAAGCAACATCGATCGAAAAGGCAAGGCCTCCTGCCTGGGAGCCTCCTAACTACTCCTGGTCGTCGGCGGTCTTCACGTAGTAGTAGGCACCCTCGGGGTAGTAGCCGTCATCAAAGGTGACATCTGGCTCCTGGACTCCACCATCTGGTTGCAACAACCAGCAAGAAGAAAGAAAGGGGGGAAAGGAGGAGCAAAGCAACCGTGAGTACTCATCCAAAGTACTCGCAAGCAAGGATCTACACTACATATGCAACATTATCAAAGGAAGGTTGTATATGTGGACTGGGCTGCAGAAATGCCAGAATAGAGGGGAGAGCATTGTCCTATCGAAGACTAGCATCTTCAGCATCTTCAAGCATCATGCAGCATCAGAAGAGATAAGAGTAGCATAAAGTAAAGTAGTAGTAGTGTTATCAACCTCGCCCAGAGATCCTTTCTCGACCCCCCTGCGAGAAAGAAATCCTAGAGCCATATTATCCATTTCTCATCACAAGTATCCAGTTCTAGTTGTATCGATCGAGATACAAGTCCAAGTGTCCATTACCGTAGGACAGGCTATCGATAGATGTTTTCTTCCCTGCAGGGGTGCACCAACTTACCCACCACGCTCGATTAACTCCGGCCGGACACACTTTCCTGGGTCATGCCCGGCCTCGACCAAACAATACGCCGCAACCAGACCTAGGCTTAATAGAGAGGTCAGCACGCCGGACTAAACCTATGCCACCAAGGGTCATGGGCCATCACCCCGAGAACTCCTACACGTTGCGTGGGCGGCCGGTGAGCAGACCTAGCTACCTCCTTAAAAAGGTAGGAGCTTACTAGTCCAACCCGACGCGCGCCGCTCAGTCGCTGACGTCTAATAAGCTTCGGCTGATGCATATGTTGGGGAACGTTGCAGAAAACAAAAATTTTCCTACGGTTTCACCAAGATCCATCTATGAGTTCATCTAGCAACGAGTGATTGGATGCATCTACGTACCTTGTAGATTGCGAGCGGAAGCGTTCAAAGAACGGGGATGAGGGAGTCGTACTCGACGTGATCCGAATCACCGGAGATCCTAGCACCGAACGGACGGCACCTCCGCGTTCAACACACGTACGGTCAGCGCAACGTCTCCTCCTTCTTGATCCAGCAAGGGGGAAGGAGAGGTTGAGGAAGATGGCTCCAACAGCAGCACGACGGCGTGGTGGTGATGGAGCTGCAGTACTCCGGCAGGGCTTCGCCAAGCTCTATGGAGGAGGAGGATGTGTTGGAGAGGGAGAGGGAGGCACCAAAAGAAAAGGTAAGAGGTCCTCCATCCCCCCCACTATATATAGGGGGGGCCTAGGGGGGCGCCGGCCCTAGGAGATGCAATCTCCTAGGAGGGGGCGGCCAAGGGGTGGGGGGCTTGCCCCCCAAGCAAGGGGGCGCCCCCTTTAGGGTTTCCCCCACCCTAGGCGCATGGGCCCTAGGGGAAGTGGCGCCCCAGCCCACTTTGGGATGGATCCCTTCCCACTTCAGCCCATGGGGCCCTCCGGGATAGGTGGCCCCACCCGGTGGACCCCCGGGACCCTTCCGGTGGTCCCGGTACAATACCGGTGACCCCGAAACTTGTCCCGATGGCTGAAATAGCACTTCCTATATATAATTCTTTACCTCCGGACCATTCCGGAACTCCTCGTGACATCTAGGATCTCATCCGGGACTCCGAACAACATTCGGGTTACTGCATATACATATCCCTACAACCCTAGCGTCACCGAACCTTAAGTGTGTAGACCCTACGGGTTCAGGAGACATGTAGACATGACCGAGATTGCTCTCCGGTCAATAACCAACAGCGGGATCTGGATACCCATGTTGGCTCCCACATGCTCCTCGATGATCTCATCGGATGAACCACGATGTCGAGGATTCAAGCAACCCCGTATACAATTCCCTTCGTCAATCGGTATGTTACTTGCCCGAGATTCGATCGTCGGTATCCCAATACCTCGTTCAATCTCGTTGCCGGCAAGTCACTTTACTCGTACCGTAATGCATGATCCCGTGACCAGACACTTGGTCACTTTGAGCTCATAATGATGATGCATTACCGAGTGGGCCCAGTGATACCTCTCCGTCATACGGAGTGACAAATCCCAGTCTTGATCCGTGTCAACCCAACAGACACTTTCGGAGATACCCGTAGTATACCTTTATAGTCACCCAGTTACGTTGTGACGTTTGGTATACCCAAAGCACTCCTACGGTATCCGGGAGTTACACGATCTCATGGTCTAAGGAAAGGATACTTGACATTGGAAAAACTCTAGCAAACCAACTATACGATCTTGTGCTATGTTTTGGATTGGGTCTTGTCCATCACATCATTCTCCTAATGATGTGATCTCGTTATCAATGACATCCAATGCCCATAGTCAGGAAATCATGACTATCTATTGATCAACGAGCTAGTCAACTAGAGGCTTACTAGGGACATGTTGGTGTCTATTATTCACACATGTATTATGATTTTCGGATAACACAATTATAGCATGAATAAAAGACAATTATCATGAACAAGGAAATATAATAATAATGCTTTTATTATTGCCTCTAGGGCATATTTCCAACAGCATACGGCGCAAAACGCCCATACAATGCCCACATGATTTTTAGTGCTATCAGGCCAAAGGCCCCTCGGATCAAATATCCAAAACGTTATTGTGTTGGTAGTGCGGTCACGAGCAGAGACTCATGAAAGATGTGACCCCATCGCCCCGTCTTGAGTATTTGCGGCAAGGGGTAAGAATGCCCGGCCACGCCTCGTAAGTATCCCGCGGGCACCTTCCAGGTCAACCCGACTCCACATCACTCGCCATTAAGCTCGCGCGAGTACCCCTCAGGGCCGACCCGTCTTTAGTAACATGGTAGTGTAAAGTCATTGTAACCATAGTAACTGTGTGTCTAACACCAAGGGGAACCCTGAGGAACCACCCTCAATGGATTCCACTCGATGTAATCATCAAGGTGAACGTAAGAGGAACCACCCTCGAGGTTCACTCTTGAGGGGTTGCACGACAGAGTCGTATCGGAAGTGGTTAAGGAGGAAATCACCCTCGATGACCGTGACTGAATAGCTACACCAAAGAGATCTCATCAGGAGTGATGTATGAGGTGACACCCTCGACACTCGATAGTAACTCTGCAGAGTCGTACAACTAGGGGGTGATGTGCGGTGGCGAGGCCTGGACGACGATCACGTTGATCGAGTCATCGAACATAAAGCGGGGCAACAAGGACAAGGTGGGGGTCACTGATGGATCACTAACCAACCTATACTAAGCGGTTTAGGATAAGCAGGTAAGGTAACAATGAGCAGGTTACAAAAGAAGGCTATGCATGAGAATAGGAGCAAACAATAATAGTAGCAAAATCTAATGCAAGCATGAGAGAATGGAATGGGCGATATCGGGATGATCAAAGGGGGGCTTGCCTGGTTGCTCAGACGAGAAGGAGGGGTCGTCGGTGACGTAGTTGATCATAGTGGCATCGGCAGCCATCATGGGGTCTACCGAAGAGAAGAGGGGGGAGAAACAGTAAATACATAGCAAGCAAGAGCATAACAGGACAACATGTAGAGCTAGGCATGTTCTTACGCGGTGCTACACGCTACCGGCGAAGGGGGATAACATCCGGGAATGCTTTCCCGAAGTTTGGCATTTTCGGACAAATGAAAAGAGAGGGGACGGTTCCATGTTCAGCATGCTAGGGGCATGTGATAGATGAACGGACCGCGTATCCGGATTCGTTGGATTTTTTGAGCAACTTTCATGTAGAAAACTTTTTCATCCGAGTTACGAATAATTTTCTTTGAATTTTCTAAGTTTTAGCAATATTATGAAATTATTATTAAATCTAAAATGGGGTTATTGCATTAGCATGACGTCAGCAGTCAACAGAGTTGACCAAAGTCAACCCTGGCGTGTGGGGCCATTATGTCATAGACTAACAACTAATTAACATTTTTAATTAACTAATCAAGTTAATTAGGTACCAAACAAAGTTAATTAAGTTAATTAATTAATTAATTAATTATTCTTATTTTTAAAATACATTTTTTAAAGGGGCTGGGCGCCATTGTCAATGGCGCAGAGGCCAGCTGGGCGAGCGCTATCGAGTGCGGGCGCCCGCACACCCGCACGGGAGTGACAGACGGCGTCGACGGGGCCATGGCCAGCCGGGGTAGGAGGGCGGGAGCGCGGCCTCCGGCACGGATGCACGCACGCGGCATCGCCGAACGAGGGAGGGCCTGGAGCGCGGGGGGACAGGGCCATGGTGGCTGCGGTCACCGGGCGCGAGAGCGGAGTGGCGCGCAACAACGGCAGGGCGGCGGACAGCAGCGAGGTGCGGCGACCGGAACGGCGTGAGTGGTAGGACGAGTAGCAGCAGGCAAGGGCGCAGGCGGCCAAGCACGGCCTGGGGCGCGTGGACAATGCTGGTGCGGTCAGCAGCGACAGGCGCGCAGGGGAAGCAGTGGGGCAAGCGGTGGGCGCGCTGTAGCGCGTGCGCGGGGCCGCGGTGGTCGGGGACTGCGGTCGCGGCCGGGGACGAGCGGGACGATGGGGACGGCTTGAGACGGCGGCCTACGGTGAAGAAAACAGAGGGGAGGCAGGGGGTAGCGGCGAAAGGGCTCACATCAGAGCACGACGACGAGGTCGGGGAGGCGCCGGAGTAGGAGGACGACGACGAGGTAGTGGCGGGGCCAACGGGAAGAAGACGACGCGGTGGCGTCGATGCAGGCGCGAACCGGGCCGATCCGGCCTCGTAGACGACGTAGGCGATGTAGTGGGACACGGAGGAGCTCCTGGACTCGACGGCGAGGCGCGAGGCGGTCGGTGGCCGTGACTTTAATGGGGGGACGACCATGGTCATGTGGCTCCAGGCGCGGGCAAGCGAAGGGAGAGGGAGCGAGAGGAGAGTGGATCTGGGCGAGGTGGAGGGGAGGGGCCTGAGTCGAGATGGGGGCATCCTTATCCCTGCAGCGACGGGGCTGGCGAGGTGGTCGGGCGGCGACCGCGCCCTGTAGCGTCGCGGGACGGAGGAGGAGTGCACAGGTGGGGGGAGAAGGAGAAGGTGGGCTGGTTCGGTGAGATGGGCCGAGGCCTAGGGGGTCAGGGGAGGCCTTTTTATTTTATTTTTATTTTGCTTTTTTGTTTTCTAATTATTTTCCTTTTATTTTTAGTTTTACAAAATACAACACTTGTCTCTAAATCAACACTAGTAACTTATGCCACTGCCACAATTAGTTTGAGGTTAAAATAAATTAGTTTAGTATTTTTACAATTTAAAAAGCAATTAAATTATTATGCCACTGTGTTGACTAGCTTAAGACATTTAAACACTTTGCAAAAATGTTGGTTCACCACCATAATTAGTTATGGAATATTTGCCACACTTTGAACATTTTATTTTGCATGTTTGACAAAGTTGAATTTTTGGACTTTAATTTGAATTGAATTTGAGTTATGCTTTGGATCAAATGAGGATTAGCAATAGTAAGAATGATGACGTGGCATCATTAGCAGGGGATTACTGTAGCTTAATTATCCGGGTGTCACAATTCTCCTCCACTACAAGAAATCTCGTCCTGAGATTTAAGGTGTGATGTAAGGGGAATATACTCAGGAAAGACGGGGCTCAACAGAAGATAGGTAACTGGGGGCTATCTTGCGAAGGTGGCATAGAGGCATCTCTCGATTTGAAATTCAAGAAAGTCATCGAGAGCAAGGCTAGAAGGTGCAATAAGAAGCTTCAAGCGGATGGACAATCGATGTCTGAAAGAGAGTGTGAAAGGGAGGTTCAGATCATCGAGAATAAGTAAGCATATGATACCAGAACAGATCACAAGAAGGTGGTTCGTGAACTACATACGAAGCCAAGCGTGAGGAACAATTTTAGAAGAAAGGAATGTACAGGAGAGTCAGGTTTCGATCCTGTGGAACCATGGGTTATGGGCCCACCATGTGAGTTAAAAGTAGAAAGGCACTAACATTTTGCACGGCCATGATGGCAGGGCAGGTCATAGGATAGCCTGTCAATTATGTTGGCAACAACGTTGGTACCAAGGGCGATGGACAAAGAGAACCATTTTCCTGCTCGTTGAAATGAGGTGGACCAAATTGCAAAGTTCTCGTCCATCGGTGGTTACCAGAACATCATCAACAATAGTAACAGGGTCTTACTGACAGAGTTGGGCACCAAGGTGCTTACTTAACCAGGGATTTATTACTGCTTAGATCATAAAATTTATAAAAGAGGTTAATCAAACCAACGGAAAGGGAAATGTGTCTAACAAACTTAACAGACCAATGGAAAGGAAAATGTGTTTCACACAAGAATTGGGAGTATATACTTCCCAAAGAAAAGCGGAGCATGATATACATGATAGGACATTAAGTGAGAAGCATTTAAATAAGGGAAGAGCGAAGAATTAGGATATTACCCATACAATGGTGCTTGGATAATAGATCAAGAAGCATTTAGCATTTCGCTTCAAATGTTCGTGTTGATATTCGGAATACCACAGTAATGCTTCGAGATAGCACTGATATGGTGTTTCAATTAAGGATTGGGTCTGTAGATCATCAGAGATTCCAAGGATCATTTCCAAGATTATCTCATAACGTAAGGTATAACCAAACAAAATCAGGTCTATGTTGGCAGGAAGTCAAGGACATTGTCGATGATAACACAATCATCGAGGGGGGGATGGTATTTCTCATCATGAATTCGATTGATAGCCTGAGACAAGTCAGTAAATTGATGGGGATCACGACAGATTTTGTCAAGGTACTATGAAGAGGCCATCGAACAGCGATGACATCAAGCAAAAGGAATGATGAAGCGAAAGGTTATTGGAACCACCGATGCGACACAAGCTCGAAATCAAGCTTGTTGTTTGAGGTGAAATGATAAGATGAGGAAGATCGACGTAAGCTTAGCTCATCGTCGAAAGTTGTGCTCCCGGAAGAAGGACTGGGTAGCACAGTTAAAATTAGCTCGATAATGATATAGCCGATCAGGCTAGGAATGATGTGATGGAGTATCATTCCAATGAGAATTCACAAGAGGTAGTGCAATGACACAATATCCTCGAGATAACAAGGGGCAATACTTGAGGTAGATCAAAAATAGAGGTTGGACAGAAGAAATGATCTGCAGAAGATAAGTATTTTAACTTGTCCGGGAAATGGAATTAAGGAGAAACTATGGTCGGAACCACGGTTATGAATGATCAAACCACTGATACAAGATGAAATTATAACAAGGGGTAATCATTTTTACGAGCAGCTTCCATGATAAGTTCTACATCGGGTCCATGGGCATAAACACAAAGGTTCAAGGTCGACTCCCACTTCTTCAATGCATAACCTTTCATTCACTCCTCGTTTTCGAAGAAATTATAGTGCAGAAGATTTATCTGGCGAAGTACCAGAAGAGTAAGACTCACATCTCTTTTGAGTTCACACGGATTAGGGAAGGCATAGGTTCAACCCGTAGGGGTATCTTAGGAACACCTACCACTAACTTCCAGAGCATATAACATCAGCTCAATAGCAGAGCATGGTTGACAATAAGCAGAGGATACAATTTACCAAAGGCAATATGTATCAAGGGAAGAGCGCACGAGATTTTGAATATGAAGGACATTGCTGGATAATAATCCAACAAAGGATTCAGTGGTCCTCAATGGATCTGATGTGAGTATCAGTACTCAATCAGAAGAGGGAAAGAATGCAAAGGCATCATATTATAGAAACAGCTGAATAATTCGACGTCCAAGTTGAAGGGAACTAGGTGGACAATCATTACAACATGATTGGCCAAGATCCAACTCATGTCTAGAATGACTTATGAGCATCAAGGTCAAATTTCAGGGTTCTACTGATGAGTGCGATCAATCACAACATAAAGAATCAATAGGCTTAGGATGACAAGGACAAAGGATGTTAATGAATATTGCTAGACATATGGATTTAACCATAATGCAGGCAAACAAGACTTTTTGGAGCACGAGGCTGCAGAGGATCTTTGGGAGATCGAATTGCATTCGAAGAATTTTGTGAGACATAAGATCAACTGGGGATGAACGAATCCCTGATAAGTGTGAGGAATTTTTCGTAGGGTTATTCAGGCGGAAAAGAGCTGCAAGGCAGTCGAAAAAAGGATTCTAGAAAGTCGAAGAATACTTTCAGGTATCTTGTAATAACAAGAACAACTAGGGATGGAAGTAAGAACGGCAAGGGTACGTCGTTATCCATAAGGATTCAACGGTGTTAAGGGATTGCAAAAGAAATGAACACAAGTTCTCAGGAGTAGATCGGAGAGTATCTTCGAATTCTTCTGGTGAGGCAGGCAACCATCCGAAATGAAGGGGTTCTTCGGGGAAAGTCGTTACGAGAACCTAATGTAGTTAGTAAATTCATTTAACCCTGAATAGAAGAGAGAACAGTCCAAGAGTATAGACAAGGAATAAAAGATCCTAATACCACCCAATGGCGACGTCGACCCGTAAGCCACACAACCATGTTAGTAAAAGTTTTTCAATGACTAGACTCAACTTCGGCCAAGGAGTTGGAAAGGGGCCTACCTACAGGCAGTCGGCTCTGATACCAACTTGTGACGCCCTCGATTCAATCATACACTAATCATACACGCAAATGTGTACGATCAAGATCAAGGACTCACGGGAAGATATCACAACACAACTCTAGACACAAATTAAAATAATACAAGCTTTATATTACAAGCCAGGGGCCTCGAGGGCTCGAATACACAAGATTCAGCGGAAACAACAATATTTGAGTACAGACATGAGTTAGACAAGTTTGCCTTAAGAAGTCTAGCACAAAAGCAATATCGATCGAAAAGGCAAGGCCTCCTGCCTGGGAGCCTCCTAACTACTCCTGGTCGTCGGCGGTCTTCACGTAGTAGTAGGCACCCTCGGGGTAGTAGCCGTCGTCAAAGGTGACATCTGGCTCCTGGACTCCACCATCTGGTTGCAACAACTAGCAAGAAGAAAGAAAGGGGGAAAAGGAGGAGCAAAGCAGCTGTGAGTACTTATCCAAAGTACTCGCAAGCAAGGATCTACACTACATATGCAACATTATCAAAGGAAGGCTGTATATGTGGACTGGGCTGCAGAAATGCCAGAATAGATGGGAGAGCCTTGTCCTATCGAAGACTAGCATCTTCAGCATCTTCAAGCATCATGCAGCATCAGAAGATATAAGAGTAGCATAAAGTAAAGTAGTAGTAGTGTTATCAACCTCGCCCAGAGATCCTTTCTCGACCCCCCTGCGAGAAAGAAATCCTAGAGCCATATTATCCATTTCTCATCACAAGTATCCAGTTCTAGTTGTATCGATCGAGATACAAGTCCAAGTGTCCATTACCGTAGGACAGGCTATCGATAGATGTTTTCTTCCCTGCAGGGGTGCACCAACTTACCCACCATGCTCGATTAACTCCGACCGGACACACTTTCTTGGGTCATGCCCGGCCTCGGCCAAACAATACGCCGCTACCCGACCTAGGCTTAATAGAGAGTCAGCACGCTGGACTAAACCTATTCCCCCAAGGGTCATGGGCCATCGCCCCGGGAACTCCTGCACGTTGCGTGGGAGGCCGGTGAGTAGACCTAGCTACCTCCTTAAAAAAGCAGGAGCTTACCAGTCCAACCCGGCGCGCGCCGCTTAGTCGCTGACGTCTAATAAGCTTCGGCTGATGCATACGACGCAAAACGCCCATACAATGCCCACGTGATGGTTAGTGCTATCAGGCCAGAGGCCCCTCGGATCAAATATCCAAACCGTTATTGTGTTGGTAGTGCGGTCACAAGCAGAGACTCACGAAAGATGTGACCTCGTCGCCCCGTCTTGAGTACTTGCGGCAAGGTCTAAGAATGCCCGGCCACACCACGTAAGTATCTCGCGGGCACCTTCTAGGTCAACCCGACTCCACATCACTTGCCATTAACCTTGCGCGGGTACCGCTCAGGGTTGACCCATCTTTAGTAACATGGTAGTGTAAAGTCATTGTAACCATAGTAACTATGTGTCTAACACCAAGGGGAACCCTGAGGAACCACCCTCGATGGATTCCACTCGATGTAATCATCAAGGTGAACGTAAGAGGAACCACCCTCGAGGTTCACTCTTGAGGGGTTGCACGACAGAGTCGTATCGAAAGTGGTTAAGGAGGAAATCACCCTCGATGACCACGACTGAATAGCTACGCCAAAGAGATCTCATCAGGAGTGATGTATGAGGTGTCACCCTCGGCACTCGATAGTAACTGTAGAGTTGTACAACTAGGGGGGTGATGTGCGGTGGCGGGGCCTGGATGTCGATCACATTGATCGAGTCATCGAACATAAAGCGGGGCAACAAGGACAAGCTGGGGGTCACTGATGGATCACTAACCAACCTATACTAAGCGGTTTAGGATAAGCAGGTAAGGTAACAATGAGCAGGTTACAAAAGAAGGCTATGGATGAGAATAGGAGCAAACAATAATAGTAGCAAAATCTAATGCAAGCATGAGAGAATGGAATGGGCGATATCGGGATGATCAAAGGGGGGGCTTGCCTGGTTGCTCAGACGAGAAGGAGGGGTCGTCGGTGACGTAGTTGATCATAGTGGCATCGGCAACCATCACGGGGTCTACCGAAGAGAAGAGGGGGGAGAAACAGTAAATACATAGCAAGCAAGAGTATAACAGGACAACATGCAGAGCTAGGCGTGTTCTAACGCGGTGCTACACGCTACCGGCGAAGGGGGATAACATCCGGGAATGCTTTCCCGAAGTTTGGCATTTTCGGACAAATGAAAAGAGAGGGGACGGTTCCATGTTCAGCATGCTAGGGGCATGTGACAGATGAACGGACCGCGTATCCGGATTCGTTGGATTGTTCTGAGCAGCTTTCATGTAGAAAACTTTTTCATCCGAGTTACGGATTATTTTCTATGAATTTTCTAAGTTTTAGCAATATTCTGATTAAATCTAAAATGGGGTTGTTGCATCAGCACGTATCATGACGTCAGCAGTCAACAGAGTTGACCAAAGTCAACCCTGGCAAGTGGGGCGGTTATGTCATAGACTAACAACTAATTAACAGTTTTAATTAACTAATCAAGTTAATTAGGTACTGAACAAAGTCAATTAAGTTAATTAATTACCTAATTAATTAATTATTCTTATTTTTAAAATATATTTTTAAAGGGGCTGGGCCCAACTGTCAGTGGCCCAAAGGCCAGCTGGGCGAGCGCTATCGGGTGCGGGCGCCCGCACACCCGCACGGGAGTGATAGACATCGCCGGCGGGGCCATGGCCAGCTGCGGCCGGCCGGGGTAGGAGGGCGGGAGCGCGGCCTCCAGCGCAGACGCACGCACGTGGCGTCACCGAACAAGGGAGGGCCTGGAGCGCGGGGAGGGGGGGACAGGGCCGCGGTGGCTGCGGTCACCGGGCGCGAGAGCGGAGTGGCGCGCAGTGGCGGCGGACAACATCGAGGCGTGGCGAGAAGAACGGCGTGGGTGGTAGGACGAGCAGCCGCAGGCAAGGGCACGTGCGGCCAACCGCGACCTGGGGCGCGCGGACGTGACCGGCGCGGTCAGCAGCGACAGGCGCGCAGGGGCAGCAACGGGGCAAGCGGGGCGCGCACTGCAGCGCGTGCGCGGGGCCGCGGCGGTCGGGGGCTGCGGTCGCGGTCAGGGACGAGCGAGACGACGGGGACGGCTTGAAACGGCGGCCTACGGCGAAGAGAACGGAGGGGAGGCAGGGGTAGCGGCGAAAGGGGTCACAGCGGAGCACGACGACGGGGTCGGGGAGGCGCCGGAGTAGCAGGACGACGGCGAGGTAGTGGCGGGGCCAATGGGGAAGAAGATGACGCGGTGGCGTCGATGCAGGCGTGATCCAGGCCGATCCGGCCTCGTAGACGACGTAGGCGACGTAGTGGGACGCGGAGGAGCTCCTGGACTCGACGGTGGGGCACGAGGCGGTCGGTGGCCGCTGCTTCAGTGGGGGGGACGGCCATGGTCATGCGGCTCCGGGCGCGGGCAGCGAAGGGAGAGGGAGCGAGAGGAGAGTGGATCTGGGCGAGGTGGAGGGGAGGATCCCGAGGGGTCGAGATGGGGGCATCCTTATCCCTGCAGCGACGGGGTTGGCGAGGTGGTCGGGCAGCGACCGCACCCTGTAGCGACGCGGGATGGAGGAGCAGTGCACGGGTGGGGGAGAAGGAGAAGGTGGGCTGGTTCGGTGAGATGGGCCGAGGCCCAGGGGGTCAGGGGATGCCTTTTCATTTTATTTTCATTTTGCTTTTCTGTTTTCTAATTAGTTTCCTTTTATTTTTAGATTTACAAAATACAGCACTAGTCTCTAAATCAACACTAGTAACTTATGCCACTGCCACAATTAGTTTGAGGTTAAAATAAATTAGTTTAGTATTTTTACAATTTAAAAACAATTAAATTATTATCTATGCCACTGTGTTGACTAGCTCAAGGCATTTAAACACTTTGCAAAAATGTTGGTTCACCACCATAATTAGTTATGGAATATTTGCCACACATTGAACATTTTATTTTGCATGTTTGACAAAGTTGAATTTTTGGACTTTAATTTGAATTGAATTTGAATTATGCTTTGGATCAAATGAGGATTAGCAGCAGTAAGAATGATGATGTGGCATCATTAGCAGGAGATTACTGTAGCTTAATTATCCGTGCGTCACATGCACAATCTCATGGTCTACGGAAACGATATTTGACATTAGAAAAGCTCTAGCGAACGAACTACACGATTTTGTGCTATGCTTAGGATTTGGTCTTGTCCATCACATCATTCTCCTAATAATGTGATCCCGTTATCAACAATATCCAATGTCCATGGTTAGAAAACCATAACCATCTATTGATCAACGAGCTAGTCAACTAGAGGCTCACTAGGAACATGTTGTCATCCATGTATTTGCACATGTATTGCGGTTTCCGGTTAATACAATTAAAGCATGAACAACAGACAATTATCATGAATAAGGAAATATAATAATAACCATTTTATTATTGCCTCTAGGGCACATTTCCAACAGTCTCCCACTTGCACTAGAGTCAATAATCTAATTACATTGTGATGAATCGAACACCCATAGAGTTCTGGTGTTGATCATGTTTTGCTCGTGGAAGAGGTTTAGTCAATGGATCTGCGATATTCAGATCCGTATGCACTTTACAAATATCTATGCCTCCATCTTGAATATATTCACAATGGAGTTGAAGCGACGCTTGATATGCCTGGTCTTCTTGTGAAACCTGGGCTCCTTGGCAAGGGCAATGGCTCCAGTGTTGTCACAGAAGAGAGTCATCGGGCCCGAGGCATTGGGGATAACTCCTAGGTCGGTGATGAACTCCTTCATCCAGTCTGCTTCCTGTGCTACCTCCGAGGCTGATATGTACCCCGCTTCACATGTAGATCCCGCCACGAGGCTTTGCTTGCAACTGCACCAGCTGACTGCCCCACCATGCAAAATGTACACGTATCTGGTTTGTGACTTGGAGTCATCCAGATCTGTGTCGAAGCTAGCATTGACATAACCCTTTACGACGAGCTCTTCTTCACCTCCATAAATGAGAAACATATCCTTAGTCCTTTTCAGGTACTTTAGGATATTCTTGACCGCTGTCCAGTGTTCGATGCCGGGATTACTTTGGTACCTCCCTACCAAACTTACGGCAAGGTTCACATTAGGTCTGGTACACAACATGGCATACATAATAGACCCTATGGCTGAGGCATAGGGGATGACACTCATCTTTTCTCTATCTTCTGCCAAGGTTGGGCATTGAGCCGTGCTTAATCTCACACCTTGCAATACAGGCAAGAACCCTTTCTTGGACTGATCCACATTTAACTTCTTCAATATCTTGTCAAGGTATGTGCTTTGCGAAAGACCAATGAGGCGTCTCGATCTATCTCTATAGATCTTGATGCCTAATATGTAAGCAGCTTCTCCAAGATCCTTCATTGAAAAACACTTATTCAAGTAGGCCTTTATGCTTTCCAAAAGTTCTATATCATTTCCCATCAGTAGTATATCATCCACATATAATATGAGAAATGCTACAGAGCTCCCACTCACTTTCTTGTAAACACAAGCTTCTCCATAAGTCTGCATAAACCCAAATGCTTTGATCATTTCATCAAAGCAAATGTTCCAACTCCGAGATGCTTGCACCAGCCCATAGATGGAGCGCTGGAGCTTGCATACCTTATCAACATTCTTAGGATCGACAAAACCTTCCGGCTGCATCATATACAATTCTTCCTTAAGGAAACCATAAAGGAATGTTGTTTTGACGTCCATTTGCCATATCTCATAATTGTAGAATGCGACAATTGCTAACATGATTCAGACGGAGTTCAGCTTCGCTACGGGTGAGAAGGTGTCATCGTAGTCAACCCCTTGAACTTGTCGATAACCCTTAGCGACAAGCCGGGCCTTATAGATGGTCACATTACCATCTGCGTCAGTCTTCTTCTTAAAGATCCATTTATTCTCTATGGCTTGCCGATCATCGGGCAAGTCTGTCAAAGTCCATACTTCGTTTTCATACATGGATCCTATCTCAGATTTCATGGCTTCAAGCCATTAGTTGGAATCCGGGCCCGCCATCACTTCTTCAAAGTTCAAAGGTTCACTGCTGTCTAACAACATGATTTCCAGGACAGGGTTGCCGTACCACTCTGGTGCAGAACGTGTCCTTGTGGACCTACGAATTTCAGTAGCACCTTGATCCAAAGTTTCATGATCATCATCATTAACTTCCTCTCTAGTCGATGCAGGCACCACAGAAACATCTTCCTGAGTTGCGCTACTTTCCGGTTCAAGAGGTAGTACCTCATCAAGTTCTACTTTCCTCCCACTTACTTCTTTTGAGAGAAACTCTTTCTCTAGAAAGGATCCATTCTTGGCAACAAAGATCTTACTTTTGGATCTGAGGTAGAAGGTATACCTGATAGTTTCCTTAGGGTATCCTATGAAGACGCATTTTTCTGACTTGGGTTCGAGCTTTTCAGGTTGAAGTTTCTTGACATAAGCATCACATCCCCAAACTTTCAGAAACGACAACTTAGGTTTCTTTCCAAACCATAATTCATACTGTAGGATCGAAAGTATGTCTAGAGGGGGGGGGGTGATTAGACTACTTGACCAATTAAAAATCCATCCTTTTCCCAATTTTAGTCTTTGGCAGATTTTAGCTATCTTAGCACAAGTCAAGCAATCTTAACACAATTCAAGCAAGCATGCAAAGAGTCTATGAGCAGCGGAAAGTAAATCATGCAACTTGCAAGAATGTAAAGGGAAGGGTTTGGAGAATTCAAACGCAATGGGAGACACTGGTGTTTTTGTCGTGGTTCCGATAGGTGGTGCTATCGTACAGCCACGTTGATGGAGACTTCGACCCACGAAGGGTAACAGTTGCGCGAGTCAACGGAGGGCTCCACCCACGAAGGGTCCATGAAGAAGCAACCTTGTCTATCCCATCATGGCCATCGCCCATGAAGGACTTGCCTCACTAGCGGTAGATCTTCACGAAGTAGGCAATCTCCTTGCCCTTACAAACTCCTTGGTTCAACTCCACAATCTTGTCGGAGGCTCCCAAGTGACACCTAGCCAATCTAGGAGACACCACTCTCCAAGAAGTAACAAAAGGTGTGTTGATGATGAACTCCTTGCTCTTGTGCTTCAAATGATAGTCTCCCCAACACTCAACTCTCTCTCACAGGATATGGATTTGGTGGAAAGAAGATTTGAGTGGAAAGCAACTTGGGGAAGGCTAGAGATCAAGATTCATATGGTGGGAATGGAATATCTTGGCCTCAACACATGAGTAGGTGGTTCTCTCTCAGAAAATGTGTATTGGAAGTGTAGGTATGTTCTGATGGCTCTCTCCACGAATGAAGAGTGGGTGGAGGGGTATATATAGCCTCCACACAAAAACTAACCGTTACACACAATTTACCAATCTCGGTGAGACCGAATTGAGAAACTTGGTCAGACTGATTTAGCAAACCTAGTGACCGTTAGGATTTTCGGTGGGACTGAGATGCAACTCGGTAGGACCGATATGGTTAGGGTTAGGGCATAACGTAATCTCGGTGTGACCGATTACACAAACTCGGTGGGACCGATTTTGGTAATAAGCTAACCAGAGAGTTGGTCAGGTAAACTCGGTGGGACCGATTTGCTCATTTCGGTGGGACCGAAATGTTACAAAAGGGAAATAGAGAGTTTACATTGCAATCTCGGTGGGACCGATCGCTCATCTCGGTAGGACCGAAACGTTACGAAAGGAAACAGAGAGATTACAACCCCATCTCGGTGTGACCGAGATCCCTATCGGTGAAACCGATTTGCCTAGGGTTTGTGGCAGTGGCTATGACATCTGAACTCGGTGGCGCCGGATAGAAAGAATCGGTGGGGCCGAGTTTGACTTTTGGTTTAGGTCATATGTGGATGTGGGAAGATAGTTGAGGGTTTTGGAGCATATCACTAAGCACTATGAAGCAAGAACCTCATCAAGCAACACCTCATCCCTCCTTGATAGTATTGGCTTTTCCTATAGACTCAATGTGATCTGGGATCACTAAAATATAAAATGTAGAGTCTTGAGCTTTGAGCTTGAGCCAATCTTTTTGTCCTTAGTATTTTGAGGGGTCCACTTTCCTCATCCATGCCATGCCATTCATTGAGCTTTTCCCGAAATATTTATCTTGGAATAATGTTAGCTCAATGAGCTATATGTTGTTAGGAATTACCAAAACCACCAAGGGATAGTTGCACTTTCAGTCTCCCCCTTTTTGGTAATTGATGACAACATATAGATCAAAGCTTCGACGAATGATAATAAGAGTGAAAAACATTGTCACTTTGAGAAGTATGTGAAAAGCAAGAGCTCCCCCTAAATTTGTGCATAGTTTATGATTTGCTTTGGACTGCAAATGCACAGAGAGATAGGCTCATGGGTTACTCTTCCATGTCACATACATCTTGGTGGAGCGCTCAAAATGATAATAATTAAATACATGCACTCATCACCAAGCAAAGTGAATGATCATATAGGGATAAAATGATAATGTCATCCAACAAGCATTAATGTAGCATATGATCAAACACACATGATCATCCAAGTATCACACAGATAGAAAGTATCTCAATCAAGCAAATAAAGTTCAACCACCAAAGCAAGAGAGAATAAAAAAGCAACACTCTCTCTCGAAGCCTATGATCTATACATTTTTCTCCCCCTTTGGCAACGAGTTACCAAAAAGTTCATAGAAAATGCATAGCACTAAATCGTCTCTCAGGCTTGGTCTTCAGGTGGTGGTGTCCGGAGAACTCCAAGAACGAAGGCTTCAGTCGATGTAGATGGAGCTGTTGGAGTAGGTGCTGGAGCTTGTGGCACTGAAGCTGTAGCTGGTGCAGATGAAGTGGCTCTGGTGTCTGTTACTGGCACCGCAGTTGACCTCTAAGCTCTAGGCACTTTGGCAAATGCCTCAGTGGTTGTCTTTCCCTTCCTCTCCTGCATATCATCCTGAAGTTGCTCCACAACAGACTGGATCTCAGTTATCTTCACATCCATGTCATAGAACTTCTGCTCCATGATCCTTTCCAAGCTCTCCTGGTTTTGAGTCAGGGTGGCCAGCCCTTTCTCAATCCTTAGAGTGGATACAATCAAGTAGCCAAGCTGATCTTTCTTGCTCTTCAGAAGATACTGAGATGCCTCTTCCATGGTTGGCATCTTTGCAGCTTTCTCAGCCTTTGCCTTCTCCCTCTTTGCTTGAGCGTGCACAGAAGATGGTTCATCCTCATTCATAACCACTTGGTTGTCCTCAAAGTCTGGATAGATAGGCATGTGCTCATTGTCCAACAAGTATGTGCCAGTGCCCATCTTGGAGTTAATCAACTCCTGGATCTGTGGTGCATACCCACAACTTCTCTTTTGGTCAGCAGCTGTCCTCTTGATAGTTTCAACTATAAGACTCATGACCTTAAACTTTTGTGGCACATCAAATATATGTAGCAGATTGATGGAGTGGCTTCTAATCATTCCGTGATCACCAGACTTGGGCAGAACAGTGTGCCTGAGGATCCAATTGATAGTAGGCAGTCCTGACAGCAAGTGTTTCACTGATCCAAATTGGTGAGTCTCAAGATCTGCATCAGGGATCTCCTTGTACATGCTAGCCATGGAGTTGTGATCCTTCTTCTTCTTGGCATAGACATCCAAGTCATCTTCATTCTCTTGAGGAGCATTGATCAATTGAGCCCATTCTGCTACTGTTGACTGGTATCTAGTGCCTTCAGACATCCAGACTATCTTGCCATCTGGGTAGTAGTGAGCTGTGGAGTAGAACTGCATGATAAGCTCATCATTCCACTTTGTGAGATTCTGAGCCACAAACTCATCAACTCCACAAGCCTTGAAACTGTCATATACTCCTGGATAGTGTTCTTCATTCTCCTTGATGTACTCCCAGTTAACCCATCTCATGTCACATACTATTGGTTTCTTGTCAAGCAACACTGTCTCATAAAAATCCTGCTGTTCTTTGGTATGGAACATGTAGTCCACATCAGTTCTCCTTCTGGTGGCATATGGATCTGACTCTCTCCATAGCCTCAATCCCGAGTCCTTCCTGATCTTCATGTTTTCTGCTACAGGATGAGCATCATTATGATCTGGAATTTTTGGCTTTAACTTCCTCAAAACATGTGTCTCATCATCTTCTTCTTCAGCAACAGTTTCAGGCACTGGGGCCTTGTTTTTCTCAGCAGCTAGAATGTTCCTGGTACTCTTCTTTGGTGCAGCTTTGGGTTTTGGAGCAGCTGGCTTGGGAGCTTCTTTGGGCTTAGATGAAGCAGCCCTTGATCTTATGGCATCTCCCATAAGTTTCTGTGCCTTAGGTGCTGGTGCAGCATCTTCTTCCTCTTCCTCTTCAGAGTCTCTCATCATGGATGGCTTTCCAATTACTCCGGCCATGGTCTTCTTGACCCTCTCTTTCCTCTTCTTGCCATCTCCAGCTTCCTTGGGTTCAAGAGTGAGCTCCATTTCCTCACGTGTGGCAACTTTCCTAGGTTTAGACATTGGCTGTCTTCCTGCTGGCCTCTTGGTCTTCAGACCTGGCTTAGTTGCAGCAGTGCTATATTCCTTTTTAAGCACTTTCTTCTTGGAAGTGGCCTCATCCTCAACTGCCACATAGTCTTCATCCTCAGATTCAGAAGTTTTCTTCTTTCTGGCCCTGGTGGCAGCTTTTGGCAAGTTGCTGGGTGTGCTCCTGCTTCCATCATCTGAGCTGCTAGAGGGATTAGTGCCCTCACTCATGTGAACCTGCTCCTCTGATTTGTTCTGACTGTCACTTTGATCAGACATAATGCAATCTCTGACAGCTGGCCCTGTGAATAGATTATAGATGAGGTAGAGTGGATGAGCATCACAAAATATGGAGGTTTTTGCAAAAGAATGAATCAAAAACTTAGTTTTAGTTTTCCTCAGAAAGCATTTCGAATCAACCGATTTGTAAACTCGGTGATACCGAAGCAGCTGTTGGAACCTAAACTAGTGAACTCGGTCAGACCGAGTCACAGTTCGGTGGCACCGAGACTGCTAGGGTTTCACAAAGTCCTGAACTCGGTCACACCAATTTTCAATTCTCGGTCAAACCGAGAATCACATGTGCAATGGCCTGAGCCGAATTGGTGGTACCGAGTTCCACAACTCGGTTGGTTCGAGATGGTTTCGGCGGAAACCTAACCCTAGTTTTTCAAATCATCTCTAATCTATGGAGTGTTTTTGACTGGATAAGATAGTTTAAATCATGGCAAGATTCATGGCGAACACAATGTTCTAGGAGTCAGATAAGGATAGCACAGTGATCAAGTTCATACCCTAGTTCGGCGATGAACTCGCTACGGCGGCAACGGCGGGGATGATTCCTGTTGACGGCGGCGGAGACCAGCGGCAGGAGGCAACTGGCAACGAGGAGGACGATCCGGAGACCCTCGAGGCAGAGCGGGCTAAGCGTGGGCGAAAGAGTTCGGAGAAAATTTCCAAAATTTTGCCCGTGGGTATATATAGCCCGACCCTGTCGGTGTGACCGAGTGGAACAACTCGGTGGCACCAAGATGCATAACTGCAAGCAGTTGCTGCAACTCGGTGTGACCAAAAAGTTCAAATCGGTTGCACCGAGATTGAAAACCTAGACCGACTTAGTGATCTCGGTATGACCGAAATGGGTGAATCGGTCAGACCGAAATGCACAAAGAAGTTTCGTAAGTTTAAGTCTATGACGAATCGGGGACTCCGAGTGCTCCTCACACAGAGTGGTTCGAATCTGACTTGATCAAATTTTGCGATGTAGCATGAATAGAGTTTGAGACGAGAAAAGCATACATAGCTAGAGAAGGTTCTTAGGCATTCTTGTCCATCCACTTGGCAAGAGAAAAAAGAAACCGATCAATCAAAACAACAAGTGGATGCCCTTGAATGAGTAAATTATGCAACCAACATGCTCACACAATGAAATGGCAATTGAAATATGTGGCAAAGCATGCACAACCAATTCTAGGATCTATCAAGCAAATGGCGATGACTAGGTCATCTATATATGAGTATATTGACTTAGGAGTTGCTACGTCTTGAGCTTGCATTGGTTTTCCCCGAAGAGGAAGGGATGATGCAACAAAGTAGCGTAAGTATTTCCCTCAGTTTTTGAGAACCAAGGTATCAATCCAGTAGGAGGCCACGCTCAAGTCCCTCGTACCTGCACAAAACGATAGCTACTCGCAACCAACGCAATTAGGGGTTGTCAATCCCTTCACGGTCACTTACGAGAGTGAGATCTGATAGATATAATATTTTTGGTATTTTTGATATAAAGATGCAAAGTAAAAAGTAAAGGAAAAGTAAAAAAGCAAAGCAAGATTAAAGTGATGGAGATTGATATGATGAGAATAGACCCGGGGGCCATAGGTTTCACTAGTGGCTTCTCTCAAGAGCATAAGTATTCTATGGTGGGTGAACAAATTACTGTTGAGCAATTGACAGAATTGAGCATAGTTATGAGAATATCTAGGCATGATCATGTATATAGGCATCACGTCCGTGACAAGTAGACCGAAACGATTCTGCATCTACTACTATTACTCCACTCATCGACCGCTATCCAGCATGCATCTAGAGTATTAAGTTAAAAACAGAGTAACGCCTTAAGCAAGATGACATGATGTAGAGAGATAAATTCATGCAATATGAAATAAACCCCATCTTGTTATCCTCGATGGCAACGATGCAATACGTGCCTTGCTGCCCCTTCTGTCACTAGGAAAGGACACCGCAAGATCGAACCCAAAGCTAAGCACTTCTCCCATGGCAAGAACTACCAATCTAGTTGGCCAAACCAAATGGATAATTCGAAGAGACTTGCAAAGATAACCAATCATACATAAAAGAATTCAGAGAAGATTCAAATATTATTCATAGATAGACTTGATCATAAACCCACAATCCATCGATCTCAACAAACACACCGCAAAAAGAAGATTACATCGAATAGATCTCCACGAGAGAGGGGGAGAACTTTGTATTGGATTCAAAGAGAGAGAAGAAGCCATCTAGCTACTAACTATGGACCCGAGGGTCTGAGGTAAACTACTCACACTTCATCGGAGGGGCTATGATGATGTAGAAGCCCTCCGGATGACCGCCCTCTTCCGGCGGAGCTCCGGAACAGGCCCCAAGATGGGATCTCGTGGATACAGAAAGTTGCGGTGGTGGAATTAGGTTTTTGGCTCCTGTTCTGATCGTTTGGGGGTACGTAGGTATATATAGAAGGAAGGAGTATGTCGGTGGAGCATCGAGGGGCCCATGAGGCAGGGGGCGCGCCCTAGGGGGGGCACCCCCCACCCTCGTGACCTCCTCTTTGACTCCCTAGAGTAGGGTCCAAGTCTCCTGGATCACGTTCGGTGAGAAAATCACGTTCCCGAAGATTTTATTCCGTTTGGACTCCGTTTGATATTCTGTTTCTCCGAAACACTGAAATAGGCAAAAAAACAACAATTCTGGGCTGGGTCTCCAGTTAATAGGTTAGTCCCAAAAATAATATAAAAGTGGAAAATAAAGCCCAATATAGTCCAAAACAGTAGATAATATAGCATGGAGCAATCAAAAATTATAGATACGTTGGAGACGTATCAGGCATCCCTAAGCTTAATTCCCGCTCGTCCTCGGTAGGTAAATGATAAAAAGAGAATTTTTGATGTGGAGTGCTACTTGGCATAATTTCAATGCAAATCTTCTTAATTGTGGTATGAATATTCAGATTAGAAAGATTCAAGACAAAAGTTTATATTGACATAAAAATAATAATACTTCAAGTATACTAACAAACCAATTATGTCTTCTCGAAATAACATGGCCAAACAAAGTTATCCCTACAAAATCATATAGTCTGGCTATGCTCCATCTTCACCACACAAAGTACTTAAATCATGCACAACCCCGATGACAAGCCAAGCAATTGTTTCATACTCTAACTTTTTCAAAACTTTTTCAATCTTCACGCAATACATGAGCGTGAGCCATGGATATAGCACTATAGGTGGAATAGAATGGTGGTTGTGGAGAAGACAAAAAGGAGGGGAAGATAGTCTCACATCAACTAGGCGTATCAACGGGCTATGGAGATGCCCATCAATAGATATCAATGTGAGTGAGTAGGGATTGCCATGCAACGGATGCACTAGAGCTATAAATGTATGAAAGCTCAACAAAAGAAACTAGTGGGTGTGCATCCAACTTGCTTGCTCATGAAGACCTAGGGCAATTTGAGGAGCCCATCATTGGAATATACAAGCCAAGTTCTATAATGTAAAATTCCCACTAGTATATGAAAGTGACAACATATGAGACTCTCTATATGAAGAACATGGTGCTACTTTGAAGCACAATATATGAGACTTGCTATATCATGGTGCTACTTTGAAGCACAAGTGTGGAAAAAAAAGATAGTAGCATTGCCCCTTTTTATTTATTTTCTTTTTTTGGGCCTTCTTTTTTTTCTTTGGCCTTTCTCCTTTTTTTGGGACAATGCTCTATTGAATGATGATCATCACACTTCTATTTATTTACAACTCAATGATTACAACTCGATACTAAAACAAAGTATGACTCTATATGGATGCCTCTGGCGGTGTACCGGGATATGCAATGAATCAAGAGTGACAAGTATGAAAAAAATTATGAACGGTGGCTTTGCCACAAATACTATGTCAACTACATGATCATGCTAAGCAATATGACAATGATGAATGTGTCATGATGAACTAGATGGTGGAAAGCTGCATGGTAATATATCTCGGAATGGCTATGGAAATGCCATAATAGGTAGGTATGGTGGCTGTTTTGAGGAAGGTATATGGTAGGTGTATGATACCGGCGAAAGGTGCGCGGTATTAGAGAGGCTAGCGAAGGTGGAAGGGTGAGAGTGCGTATGATCCATGGATTCAACATTAGTCATAAAGAACTCATATACTTATTGCAAAAATCTAGAAGTTATCAAAGCAAAGTACTACGCGCATGTTCCTAGGAGGATAGATTGGTAGGAAAAGACCATCGCTCGTCCCCGACCGCCACTCATAAGGAAGACAATCAATAAATAAATCATGCTCCGACTTCATCACATAACGGTTCACCATACGTGCATGCTACGGGAATCACAAACTTCAACACAAGTATTCTTTAAATTCACAACTACTCAAATAGCATGACTTTAATATTATCACCTCCATATCTCAAAACAATTATCATGCTTCAATCTTTTCTTAGTATTCAACACACTCAAAAGAAAGTTTCACAAATCTTGAATGCCAAGCATATTATTATTAAGCAAATTACCATGCTATTAAGACTCTCAAAATAATTTAAGTGAAGCATGAGAGATCAATAGTTTCTTTAAAACAAATCCACCACCGTGCTCTAAAAGATCTAAGTGAAGCACATAGAGCAAAATTATAACGCTCAAAAGATATAAGTGAAGCATATAGAGCAAAACTACTTAGCTCAAAAGATATAAGTGAAGCACATAGAGTATTCTATCAAATTTTAATTCATGGATGGCTCTCTCAAAAGGTGTGTACAGCTAGTATGATTTTGGCATACTAAGACACAAAGACACAAATAATACAAGACGCTCCAAGCAAAACACATATCATGTTGGTGAATAAAAATATAGCTCCAAGTAAAGTTACCGATGGAAGTAGACGAAAGAGGGGATGCCTTCCGGGGCATCCCCAAGCTTTGGCTTTTAGGTGTCCTTAGATTATCTTGGGGGTTCCATGGGCATCCCCAAGCTTAGGCTCTTGCCACTCCTTGTTCCATAATCCATCAAAAGAATTCACCAAAAACTTGAAAACTTCACAACACAAAACTCAAAATAGAAAACTCGTGAGCTCCGTTAGCGAAAGAAAACAAAAGAACACTTCAAGGTACTGTAATGAACTCATTCTTTATTTATATTTGTTTTAAACCTAATGTATTCCAACTTCTCTATGGATTATAAACTATTTTACTAGCCATAGATTCATCAAAATAAGCAAACAACACACGAAAAACAGAATCTGTCAAAAATAGAACAGTCTGTAGTAATCTGTAGCTAGCGCAAGATCTGGAACCCCAAAAATTCTAAAATAAATTTCTGGACGTGATGAATTTATCTATTAATCATCTTCAAAAAGAATTAACTAAATATCGCTCTTCAAATAAAAATTACAGAAGTTCTCGCGAGCGCTAAAGTTTCTGTTTTTTACAGCAAGTTCAACAAGACTTTCCCCAAGTCTTCCCAACGGTTCTACTTGGCACAAACACTAATTAAACACAAAAAACACAACCAAAACAGAGGCTAGATAATTTATTTATTACTAAACAGGAGCAAAAAGCAAGGAATAAAAATAAAATTGGGTTGCCTCCCAACAAGCGCTATCGTTTAACGCCCCTAGCTAGGCATAACAAGCAAGAATAGATCTAGGTATTGCCATCTTTGGTAGGCAATCCATAAGTGGATATCATGATAGTTTTATATGGCAATTTTATTTTGTTTCTTGGAAAGTGTTCCATGCCCTTTTTAATGGAAATTTAAATCTAATATTCCCTTCCTTCATATCAATAATCGCACCAACCGTTCTAAGGAAAGGTCTACCAAGAATAATAGGGCAAGAAGGATTGCAATCTATATCAAGAACAATGAAATCTACGGGCACATAATTCCTATTTGCAACAATAAGAACATCATTAATCCTTCCCATAGGTTTCTTAATAGTGGAATCCGCAAGATGCAAGTTTAGAGAGCAATCATCAAAATCGCGGAAATCCAGTAAATCACACAAAGTTTTGGGGATAGTGGAGACACTAGCACCCAAATCACACAAAGCATAAAACTCATGATCTTTAACTTTAATTTTAATAGTTTGTTCCCACTCATCATATAGTTTCCTAGGGATAGAAACTTTCAACTCAAGTTTTTCTTCATAAGATTGCATCAAGGCATCAACAATATGTTCGGTGAAGGCTTTATTTTGATTATAAGCATGTGGAGAATTTAGGACGGATTACAAAAAGGAAATACAATCAATTAAAGAGCAACTTTCATAATTAAATTCCTTGAAATCCAATATAGTGGGTTTAGCAACATCTAGATTTTTATTTCTTTCAATCCCACTTTCATCAATTTCATCATAAAGATCTAAATACTCTGAATTTTTAGAACGCCTTCTAGGTAAAGGAAGATCATATTCAGTTTCATCAAGATTCATATTGCAAAACAAAGATTTAATATGGGACACATCAATAAATTTTAGATCTTCATCTTGATTTTCATAGGAATTGGAAGAACACGCTTTAATAAAGGCATCTTTGGAAGCACGCATCCTAGCGGTTCTTTCCTTACACTCATCAATTGGAAATTCATGGCTTTTGAGAGACTCATTGATATCATGCTTAGGATTGGAAATATGCCCTAGAGGCAATAATAAATTGTTATTATTATATTTCCTTGTTCATGATAATCGTTTATTATCCATGCTATAATTGTATTGATAGGAAACTCAGATACATGTGTGGATACATAGACAACACCATGTCCCTAGTAAGCCTCTAGTTGACTAGCTCGTTGATCAATAGATGGTTACGGTTTCCTGACCATGGACATTGGATGTCATTGATAACGGGATCACATCATTAGGAGAATGATGTGATGGACAAGACCCAATCCTAAGCCTAGCACAAAGATCGTGTAGTTCGTATGCTAAAGCTTTTCTAATGTCAAGTATCATTTCCTTAGACCATGAGATTGTGCAACTCCCGGATACCGTAGGAAGTGCTTTGGGTGTGCCAAACGTCACAACGTAACTGGGTGGCTATAAAGGTACACACAGGTATCTCCGAAAGTGTCTGTTGGGTTGGCACGAATCGAGACTGGGATTTGTCACTCCGTGTAAACGGAGAGGTATCTCTGGGCCCACTCGGTAGGACATCATCATAATGTGCACAAAGTGTGATCAAGGAGTTGATCACGGGATGATGTGTTACGGAACGAGTAAAGAGACTTGGCCGGTAACGAGATTGAACAAGGTATTGGGATACCGACGATCGAATCTCGGGCAAGTATCGTACCGATAGACAAAGGGAATTGTATACGGGATTGATTAAGTCCTTGACATCGTGGTTCATCCGATGAGATCATCGTGGAACATGTGGGACCAACATGGGTATCCAGATCCCGCTGTTGGTTATTGACCGGAGAATGTCTCGGTCATGTCTGCATGGTTCCCGAACCCGTAGGGTCTACACACTTAAGGTTCGATGACGCTAGGGTTATAAAGGAAGTTTGTATGTGGTTGCCGAATGTTGTTCGGAGTCCCGGATGAGATCCCGGACGTCACGAGGAGTTCCGGAATGGTCCGGAGGTAAAGATTTATATATGGGAAGTCCTGTTTTGGTCACCGGACAAGTTTCGGGGTCACCGGTATTATACCGGGACCACCGGAAGGGTCCCGGGGGTCCACCGGGTGGGGCCACCTGCCCCGGGGGGCCACATGGGCTGTAGGGGTGTGCACCTTGGCTTATATGGCCCAAGGGCACCAGCCCCAAGAGGCCCATGCGCCAAAGGATAAGGAAAGGAAGAGTCCTAAAGGGGGAAGGCACCTCCGAGGTGCCTTGGGGAGGAGGGACTCCTCCTAGCCGCACCCTTCCTTGGAGGAAGGGCCAAGGCTGCGCCTCCCCCCCTCTCCCTTGCCCCTATATATATGTGGGGGGTGGGAGGGCAGCCATACCAATGCTCTGGTGCAGCCCTCCCCTTCTCCCAAGTCCTTCTCCTCTCCCGTGGTGCTTGGCGAAGCCCTACAAGATTACCACGCTCCTCCACCACCACCACGCCGTTGTGCTGTTGCTGGATGGAGTCTTCCTCAACCTCTCCCTCTCTCCTTGCTGGATCAAGGCGTGGGAGACGTCACTGGGCTGTACGTGTGTTGAACGCGGAGGTGCTGTCCGTTCGGCACTTGGTCATCGGTGATTTGGATCACGACGAGTACGACTCCATCAACCCCATTCACTTGAACGCTTCCGCTTAGCGATCTACAAGGGTATGTAGATGCACTCTCCTTCCCCTCGTTGCTGGTCTCTCCATAGATAGATCTTGGTGACACGTAGGAAAATTTTGAATTTCTGCTACGTTCCCCAACAGTGGCATCATGAGCTAGGTCTATGTGTAGTTTCTATGCACGAGTAGAACACAAAGTAGTTGTGGGCGTTGATTTTGTTCAATATGCTTGCCGTTACTAGTCTTATCTTGATTCGCCGGCCTCGTGGGATGAAGCAGCCCGGACCGACCTTACACGTACTCTTACGTGAGACAGGTTCCACCGACTGACATGCACTATTTGCATGAGGTGGCTAGCGGGTGCCAGTCTCTCCCACTTTAGTCGGATCGGATTCGATGAAAAGGGTCCTTATGAAGGGTAAATAGAAATTGGCATATCACGTTGTGGTTTTGCGTAGGTAAGAAACGTTCTTGCTAGAAACCCATAGCAGCCACGTAAAACATGCAAACAACAATTAGAGGACGTCTAACTTGTTTTTGCAGGGTATGCTATGTGATGTGATATGGCCAAAGGATGTGATGAATGATATATGTGATGTATGAAATTGATCTTGTTCTTGTAATAGGAATCACGACTTGCATGTCGATGAGTATGACAACCGGCAGGAGCCATAGGAGTTGTCTTAATTTATTTATGACCTGCGTGTCAACATAAACGTCATGTAATTACTTTACTTTATTGCTAACCGTTAGCTGTAGTAGTAGAAGTAATAAGTTGGCGAGACAACTTCATGGAGACACAATGATGGAGATCATGATGATGGAGATCATGGTGTCATGCCGGTGACGATGATGATCATGGAGCCCCAAGATGGAGATCAAAGGAGCTATATGATATTGGCCATATCATGTCACTATTATTTGATTGCATGTGATGTTTATCATGTTTATACATCTTGTTTACTTAGAACGACGGTAGTAAATAAGATGATCCCTCACTAAAATTTCAAGAATGTGTTCTCCCCTAACTGCGCACCGTTGCTAAAGTTCGTCGTTTCGAAGCACAACGTGATGATCGGGTGTGATAGATCCTTACGTTCACATACAACGGGTGTAAGACAGTTTTACACATGCAAAACACTTAGGGTTAACTTGATGAGCCTAGCATGTGTATAGACATGGCCTCGGAACACAGAAGACCGAAAGGTCGAGCATGAGTCGTATAGAAGATACGATCAACATGAAGATGTTCACCGACGTTGACTAGTCCGTCTCACGTGATGATCGGACACGGCCTAGTTGACTCGGATCATGTAATCACTTAGATGACTAGAGGGATGTCTATCTGAGTGGGAGTTCATAAGATGAACTTAATTATCCTGAACATAGTCAAAAGGTCTTCGCAAATTATGTCGTAGCTCGCGCTTCAGTTCTACTGTTTAGATATGTTCCTAGAGAAAATTTAGTTGAAAGTTGATAGTAGCAATTATGCGGACTAGGTCCGTAAACTGAGGATTGTCCTCATTGCTTCATAGAAGGCTTATGTCCTTAATGCACCGCTCAGTGTGCTGAACCTCGAACGTTGTCTATGGATGTTGCGAACATCTGACATACACATTTTGATAACTACGTGATAGTTCAGTTAAACGGTTTAGAGTTGAGGCACCAAAGACGTTTTTGAAATGTCACGAAACATATGAGATGTTTCAAGGGCTGAAATTGGGATTTCAGGCTCATGCCCATGTCAAGAGGTATAAGACCTCCGACGATTTTCTTAGCCTACAAACTAAGGAGAAAAGCTCAATTGTTGAGCTTGTGCTCAGATTGTCTGAGTACAACAATCATTTGAATCGAGTGGGAGTTGATCTTCCAGATGAAATAGTGATGGTTCTCCGAAGTCATTACCACCAAGCTGCTAGAGCTTCGTGATGAACTATGATATATCAGGGACATATATGATGATCCTTGAGATGTTCGCGATGTTTGACACCGCGAAAGTAGAAATCAAGAAGGAGCATCAATTGTTGATGGTTGGTGAAACCACTAGTTTCAAGAAGGGCAAGGGAACAAAGGGATACTTCATGAAACAGCAATTCAGCTGCTGCTCTAGTGAAGAAACCCAAGGTTGAACCCAAACCCGAGACTGAGTGCTTCTGTAATAAGGGGAACAACCACTGGAGCAGAATTACCCTAGATACTTGGTAGATGAGAAGGTTGGCAAGGTCGATAGAAGTATATTGGATACACATTGTGTTAATGTGTACTTTACTAGTACTCCTAGTAGAACTAGGGTATTAGATACCGGTTCGGTTGCTAAGTGTTAGTAACTCGAAACAAAAGGCTACGGAATAAACGGAGACTAGCTAAAGGTGAGCTGACGATATGTGTTGGAAGTGTTTCCAATGTTGATATGATCAAGCAACGCACGCTCCCTCTACCATCGAGATTGGTGTTAAACCTAAATAATTGTTATTTGGTGTTTGCGTTGAGCATAGACATGATTGGATTACGTCTATTGCAATACGGTTATTCATTTAAGGAGAATAATGGTTACTCTGTTTATTTGAATAATACCTTCAATGGTCTTGCACCTAAAATGAATGGTTCATTGAATCTCGATCGTAGTGATACACATGTTCATGCCAAAGATATAGGATAGTAATGATAGTACCACCTACTTGTGGCACTGCCACATAAGTCATATCGATATAAAACGCATGAAGAAGCTCCATGTTGATGGATCTTTGGACTCACTTGATTTTGAATCACTTGAGACATGAGAACCATGCCTATTGGTATATATGCATGAAGAAACTCCATGCAAATGGACCGTTTGGACTCACTTGATTTTGAATCACTTGAGACATGCAAATCATACCGCATGGGTAAGATGACTGAAAGCCTCGGTTTCAGTAAAATGGAACCAGAAAGCAACTTGCTGGAAGTAATACATTTTGATGTATGCAGTCCAATGAGTGCTGAGGCGTGTAGTGGATATCGTTATGTTCCTACTTCACAGATGATTTGAGTAGATGTTGAGTACATTTACTTGATAAATCATGAGTCTGAATTATTGATAGGTTCAAGTAATTTCAGGGTGAAGTTGAAAGATCGTCGTGACAAGAGGATAAAATATCTATGATATGATCATAGAGATGAATATCTGAATTACGAGTTTGGCACAGAATTAAGACATTGTGGAAATTGTTTCACAACTAATACAGCCTGGAACACCATAGTGTGATGGTGTGTCCGAACATCATAACTGCACCCTATTGGATATGATGCGTACCATGATGTCTCTTATCGAATTACCATGATAGTTTATGGGTTAGGCATTAGAGACAACCACATTCACTTTAAATAGGGCACCACGTAATTCCGATGATATGACACCGTATGAACTATGGTTTAGAGAAACCTAAGCTGTCATTTCTTAAAGGTTTGGGGCTACGACGCTTATGTGAAAAAGTTTCAGGCTGATAAGCTCGAACCCAAAGCGGATAAATGCATCTTCACAGGACACCCAAAACAGTTGGGTATGCCTCCTGTCTCAGATCCGAAAGCAATAAGGGATTGTTTCTAGAATCGGGTCCTTTCTCGAGGAAAAGTTTCTCTCGAAAGAATTGAGTGGGAGGATGGTGGAGACTTGATGAGGTTATTGAACCGTCTCTTCAATTAGTGTGTGGCAGGGCACAGGAAGTTGTTCCTATGGCACCTACACCAATTGAAGTGGAAGCTTATGATAGTGATCATGAAACTTCGGATCAAGTCACTACCAAACCTCGTGGGATGACAACGATGCGTACTACTTCAGAGTGGTACGTAATCCTGTCTTGGAAGTCATGTTGCTAGACAACAATGAACCTACGAGCTATGGAGAAGCGATGGTGGGCCTGGATTCCGATAAATGGCTCGAGGCCATAAAATCCGAGAGAGGATCCATGTATGGAAACAAAGTGTAGACTTTGACAGAACAGCTCGATGGTCGTGAGGCTGTTGAGTATAGATGGATTTTAAAAGGAAGACGGACAATGATGGTAAATATCACCATTCAGAAAGCTCGACTTGTCGTTAAGATGTTTTCTGACAAGTTCAAGGAGTTGACTACGGTGAGATTTTCTCACTCGTAGCAATGCTAAGAGTCTGTTGGAATTATATTAGCAGTCATTGCATTATTTATGAAATCTTGCAGATAGGATGTCAAAACATTGTTTCCTCGACGTTTTTCTTGAGGAAAGGTTGTATGTGATACAACCGGATGGTTTTGTCAATCCTAAAAGATGCTAATAAGTATGCAAAGCCCCAGCAATCCTTCTGAGGACTGGAGTAAGCATCTCGGAGTTGGAATGTATGCTTTGATGAGATGATCAAAGATTTTGGGTGGATACAAAGTTTATGAGAAACTTGTATTTCCAAAGAAGTGAGTGGGAGCACTATAGAATTTCTGATAAATATATGTTGTTGACATATTGGTGATCAGAAATGACGTAGAATTTCTGGAAAGCATATAGGGTTATTCGGAAAGTGTTTTTCAATGGAAAGCCTGGATTAAGCTACTTGAACATTGAGCATCAAGATCTATAAGGAAAGATCAAAACGCTTAAATGGTACTTTCAAATGAGCACATACCTTAACATGATCTTGAAGGTGTTCAAGATGGATCAGTCAAAGAAGGAGTTCTTGCCTAAGTTGTAAGGTATGAAGTTAAGACTTAAAGCTCGACCATGGCAGAATAGAGAGAAAGGACGAAGGTCGTCCCCTATGCTTAAGACGTAGGCTCTACAGTATGCTATGCTGTGTACCGCACCTGAAGTGTGCCTTGCCATGAGTCAGTCAAGGGGTACAAGAGTGATCCAAGAATGGATCACAGGACATCGGTCAAAGTTATCCTTAGTAACTAGTGGACTAAGGAATTTTCTCGATTATGGAGGTGGTAAAAGAGTTCATCGTAAAGGGTTACGCCGATGCAAACTTTGACACTAATCCAGATTATTCTGAGTAGTAAACTGGATTCGTATAGTAGAACAGTTATTTGGAATAGCTCCAAATAGAACGTGGTAGCTGCATCTAGGAGATGACATAGAGATTTGTAAAGCACAACACGGATCTGAAAGGTTCAGACCCGTTGACTATAACCTCTCTCACAAGCATAACATGATCAAACCCAGAACTCATCGAGTGTTAATCACATGGTAAATGTGAACTAGATTATTGACTCTAGTAAACTCTTTGGGTGTTAGTCACATGGGGATGTGACCTTGAGTGTTAATCACATATCGATGTGAACTAGATTATTGACTCTAGTGCAAGTGGGAGACTGTTGCAAATATGCCCTAGAGGCAATAATAAATTAGTTATTATTATATTTCCTTGTTCATGATAATCGTTTATTATCCATGCTAGAATTGTATTGATAGGAAACTCAGATACATGTGTGGATACATAGACAACACCATGTCCCTAGTAAGCCTCTAGTTGACTAGCTCGTTGATCAATAGATGGTTACGGTTTCCTGACCATGGACATTGGATGTTATTGATAACGGGATCACATCATTAGGAGAATGATGTGATGGACAAGAGCCAATCCTAAGCATAGCACTAGATCGTGTAGTTCGTGTGCTAAAGCTTTTCTAATGTCAAGTATCATTTCCTTAGACCATGAGATTGTGCAACTCCCGGATACCGTAGGAGTGCTTTGGGTGTGCCAAACGTCACAACGTAACTGGGTGGCTATAAAGGTACACTACGGGTATCTCCGAAAGTGTCTGTTGGGTTGGCACGAATCGAGACTGGGATTTGTCACTCCGTGTAAGCGGAGAGGTATCTCTGGGCCCACTCGGTAGGACATCATCATAATGTGCACAATGTGATCAAGGAGTTGATCACGGGATGATGTGTTACGGAATGAGTAAAGAGACTTGCCGGTAACGAGATTGAACAAGGTATTGGGATACCGACGATCGAATCTCGGGCAAGTATCGTACCGATAGACAAAGGGAATTGTATACGGGATTGATTAAGTCCTTGACATCATGGTTCATCCGATGAGATCATCGTGGAACATGTGGGAGCCAACATGGGTATCCAGATCCCGCTGTTGGTTATTGACCGGAGAACGTCTCGGTCATGTCTGCATGTCTCCCGAACCCGTAGGGTCTACACACTTAAGGTTCGATGACGCTAGGGTTATAAAGGAAGTTTGTATGTGGTTACCGAATGTTGTTCGGGTCCCGGATGAGATCCCGAATGTCACGAGGAGTTCCGGAATGGTCCGGAGGTAAAGATTTATATATGGGAAGTCCTGTTTTGGTCACCGGACAAGTTTCGGGGTCACCGGTATTGTACCGGGACCAGCGGAAGGGTCCCGGGGGTCCACCGGGTGGGGCCACCTGCCCCGGGGGGCCACATGGGCTGTAGGGGTGTGCACCTTGGCTTATATGGGCCAAGGGCACCAGACCCAAGAGGCCCATGCGCCAAAGGATAAGGAAAGGAAGAGTCCTAAAGGGGGAAGGCACCTCCGAGGTGCCTTGGGGAGGAGGGACTCCTCCTAGCCGCACCCTTCCTTGGAGGAAGGGCCAAGGCTGCGCCTCCCCCCCTCTCCCTTGCCCCTATATATATGTGGGGGGTGGGAGGGCAGCCATACCAATGCTCTGGTGCAGCCCTCCCCTTCTCCCAAGTCCTTCTCCTCTCCCGTGGTGCTTGGCGAAGCCCTGCAAGATTACCACGCTCCTCCACCACCACCACACCGTTGTGCTGCTGCTGGATGGAGTCTTCCTCAACCTCTCCCTCTCTCCTTGCTGGATCAAGGCGTGGGAGACGTCACCGGGCTGTACGTGTGTTGAACGCGGAGATGCCGTCCGTTCGGCACTTGGTCATCGGTGATTTGGATCACGACGAGTACGACTCCATCAACCCCGTTCACTTGAACGCTTCCGCTTAGCGATCTACAAGGGTATGTAGATGCACTCTCCTTCCCCTCATTGCTGGTCTCTCCATAGATAGATCTTGGTGACACGTAGGAAAATTTTGAATTTCTGCTACGTTCCCCAACAGAATGCCATCCATAAATATCCATCATTTATCCAATGCCTATGCGTTGCTCATATTGTATTTTCTAAGTTAGTACTACTGTTGATGCTGTTCCAATTGCCACAAACTTGCTTCTATTGCTGTTATGTTACTATTGCTATTGTTACTACCACTATCTAAACTATCATATCACCATGGTACTAATATTTTGCTGCAAGGAAATAACTTCTAAGGTGTGGTTGAGTTGACAACTCAAACGCAAAGGGCTATAAACATTCTTTGGTTGTCCTTGTGTCGAATCAATAAATTTGGGTGAACTATTACCCTCGAAGATTGTTGGGATCCCCTATACTTGTGATTCTTCAAGAAAATTCTATTGGATATACTCTGAGGACCTAAGTAGTCAGGACAACAGAGTCATACTGCTACATGATCATCATGTTCAACTCAACAATGTTGTTGATCTACAACATCTCTATCATAACGAGATACCGAACATGCCGGTGATGTCAGGAATGATGTTGGCATCCTCGTCAAGTTGTACATCATGTACACCTTCATTAGATATGTTGCTCTCTGCCAACACATCCAGGTTCTCTCTTTGCTGGCCATGGTCGTCGTTACCGTCACTGTGTTTGGACTCTTCTTGGGGATGTCAGTGTCCCAACACGATTGGTGCGTATGTTTGTGGGCGACTTCATGACGATTTTAGGCACCAATGTACCAGATTCTCGGGTATATGGAGTTTTAGATCACAACATTGAGGAATAATGTTCCGGGCCAACTGTAATGGGGATAATCACCGTGCTCCCTCACTACTGGGTCGGTGTGGACAACCTGTTCGTCCACACCTATTTGTGTTTCAGTCGAGTGAGGATTTGTTCTCCTATGTGTGGACACCACACATTTGGCTGAAGCATATTATTGCCATGCGCAAAATTCATTTGTGCATCATGAGCTCTATGTTTATATATATGCGTCAAACATCGTGGGGATGAGCTCTGGCTTCTTCTAGGGGGCTGCTTATTTAATCATTTACTGCAGTGGATCTTCGGCGGTGTCAGTGCCCATCGTGACGTTGAGGCATTAGTGTAGGAACCAATGTATATTCATTATACTAAACCTTTTTAATTACCACCGAAAGTATTACTTCCATATATATTTTTTCACCACATTTTAAATACTATATTTAAGTCTAACTTATCGAACGAATATAACTATAACATATATGATAAGTTACATATTTATCATTCAACTCTAGTACTGATCTTTAAAAATAAATTTTCTTGACCAAAATGCTAACTATGTTTTGTTGGTCTTTTTATATTTTTAAATATTGTTTGAGATAATATTTTATTAAGATAAAATTGACTATAAATCAAAGAAAACAAAATTATAGCATTACTCAACATACAACCATTAGTGTATATTTTATGGTATTTCTTCATAGTTTCTTAAATATTCACAAAACTGGGTAAATCCCTTTAGAGTATATGAATAAAATAAATAATATGATAGATATGGTTCTAGCTAGAGTGCAATATTATCATGATTAGGTAACTAGATCATGAATTCAAAAATGTGTTGGGTCTCACCAAATAATATGTTAAAACCACAATTGTGAGCTACACCGTGAGATTGCAAGATACTAACCTCTATATAATAGAGCACAAAAAATGGTAATTTATTAAACTTTTTAGCAAGATATGACCTGAATAACTGACATGCAGACCCATGTGAGGAACAACTGGTACACACTGTGTAAAAAATGCCCCGATCAACCCTAGCTCATTATTCATAAGGAGCTCAGAGAACTTAAGGATATATTTTTACATCATACATATTTGTTATTAAAAAATTTATATTGGCATGGTGAAAGGATGAGATGGACCTAGAGGGGTGGGGGTGAATAAGTACGACATAAATTTTAATTATTCATTAGCAATTTTAGGCAAGTGTTGAATGTAAATGTGAGCCTAACAATTGCTACGATGAGTCAAGTTCTAGCAATAGATTATAGAAATAATATGGTGAGAAAACGACACAATATGATAGCAGGTGCAAGTGAACCAAGTAAACCACAAGTAAGAGCTAGGGTTAGGGATAACTGGAACTATGACGACGAGGATGTATCTCGATGTTCACTTCCTTGGATGGAAGATAGTCATGGTTGGAGGGGTGGGCGTTCCACAAAGGCACACCAACAACACGAAGGCTCACCCTATTGTCCTTGAGATGTTACTGATATGTCTCTAATGTTTCCACTTTTCCAAACACTTTTTCTCTTGTTTTGGACTCTAATTTGCATGATTTGAATAAAACTAACCCGTAGTAACGATGTTTACCATAGAACTACTTTGTTTTTGTGCAAAAATAAAATTGAAATTGACAAAATTTTGTGGAGAATTATTTTGGAATTAAAAAAATGGCAAAGAGTTACCGAAGGTGGGCCACCTGTGAGCTACTACTTCTTCTTGAGCTTGTGTTGATTTTTCTCTTGAAGAGGAAAGAGTGATGTAGCAAAGTAGATATAAGTATTTCCCTCAGTTAATAATCAAGGTATCAATACAGTAGGAGGAACACACAAGTCTCCAATAATTGCACCTAAACAAACAAACAAATACTTGCACCCAACGAGATAAAGGGGTTGTTAATCCATTCGCAGTTACTTGCAAGGATGAGATCTGATAGTGATGGACATAAAAGATAAGTAAAAGTTTAAAATAAAATAAAAGTAAATAAATTACAGCATGGTATTTTTGTGTTTGTGATTTTGTAGATATGAAAATAATATGATAAATTATAGACCCGTGGGCCATAGTTTTCACCAGAGGCTTCTCTCTTGAAAGAAAGCATACGGTGGGCAAGCAAATTACTTTGAGCAATTGATAGAAAAGTGCATAGTTATGATGATATCCAAGGCAATGATCATGTATATAGGCATCACGTTTGAGACAAGCAGACCGATTCCTGCCTACATCTACTACTGTTACTCCACACATCGACCGCTATCTAGCATGCATCTACTATATCAACTTAACAAGAACGGAGCAATGCCTTAACCAAGATGACATAATGTAGAGGGATAGATCCAATCAATATGAACAAACCCCATCTTTTTATCCTTAATGGCAACAATACAAATATGTGTCATGTCCCATTCTGTCACTGGGATTGAGCACCGCAC